>NW_009615135.1:7250-14467 GCF_000690535.1 Cariama cristata
TGGAGCAGCACAGCCCACCAGGAGCCAGCGCCTTGCTGCCGCTCTCCCACGGCTGCACGGCCTTCCAGGCTGCTCCCACCTGCGGAAAAGTTCTGGTGGGTGAGATCACCTCGGGGATCGGCCGGCCACTGAGGTGAGTTCACGGCACAGAGCTGAGAGCCTCCGGCTTTGAATCAGATGGGACCTGCACTCGGGTGGGAGCCAGCAGCTTTCCAGCCTTGTAGCATCTCCTCCAGTGTGGCTGCTTGCAGCAAGACCCAAGTGAAGGAGAGCAGCCCTCATGCTGCTCTAGCCTTCACCAGCTGCCTGGTCCAGGGTTCAGCATGCCCGCAGCGTTGTTGATCAGAATATGGGGGCCCTGCTTTTGGGGCAGAATGGGGGACCAGCAGCAGGGATGGTTACAAAGCCTGTCCCTGCAGATTTCTGTCTCTGAGTCACTGGCTGATGCTGGCTAACAATACAGGGAGTTATCAAAAAAGCAGTTGTCGAAAGGGATAAGTCTGATTGTTCTTGTCCCTGTCTGCCTAAACCTGTCTGCATACCTTCACGCCATGTTGACATAGTCCCCAAGGCTTGGAAAGGCTCCCACTTCCCAAAAGTCAGCAGTTCAGAGAGCCGTTTTGAGGAGTCCCAGCCTCCACTAAGCATGCAGGAGGATGCAGGGGGACCAGCCGTCACTCCTGCTGGCCATGTCCCCTGGGGAGACGGCACCTCTGTGCCACCTCCCCTCTGCAGATGCCCAACTCTCTCCATCCTAGGGCTCCTTTGTGAGAATCTCAGCTTCTCACAAAGGGGCCTAAAACTGGGATAGGTGAATCACCCCCTTCCTCGCCCCTAGGGCAAAGCTGGTCAGGAATCTTCTGCCATTGTAATTATCCTAAAGGAAAATCCACTTGTGCCCAGCTGCGCTTCTCAGCTTTGTGACCTTTAAGACTGACTGTCTGCTGGGAAAGCAGGAAACAAACAGATTTGTTTGGTTCAGTTTGATCCGACTTGAAATATTTTTGGTTGTGGTCCTGATCCAAAGTGTTTCATCTCAGATCAGTTCCACATTAATCCATAATTCCCTGGCAGGCTCCGCTGCCAGCAGCACTGTAGCTGGGATGCTACTCCCTCCTGGGGCCCCGCTCCTACGCCGGAGTGGATCTCTGTGGCCGCTCCGACCAGCCCCGGCCAGGTGTGCCATGAGGGTTGCAGGCAGCTCGGCAGGAGCGTTTTTCAGAGGTTGCGGGCCCCCAACTGTGAGTGCAGGTCTGTGACAGCCACCCTCACCACTGTCCCCAAGCAGTTCAGTGCCCGCATCTGTGCACTGGCTGAGAACTTGGCCTGTAAAGCATCAGACGGGCCTTCGTGGCTCAGCAGGAGGCTCTGCTGAAGCAGCTCCTCAATGTTTTCTCTGCAACTTTTATTCGCTTCTCTCTGCTCTGGGACCGTTCCATTTCTTTCCAGCATTTGCCCCATCACCAGCGATCCTTGTCTTTTTGATAAGGTACCCCTACCCTGCTCATAAAGCCATGTGTGAGCACAGTGGGAACCCGAGCCCTGCACAAACAGACAAAAAACCTTTGCTGACTCTTGCCGCTGAGCTGGCCTCACTGGTGTAAGTCAGTCCGTTCATGTTTCAGGACATGGAGACGTGGGGACGGAAGCCAGCGCTGCCGGTAGCAAAGCGAGGGCATCGAGTCAGGGACAGCAGCGAACAGGGGCTGCAGACAACCCGTGGCTGTGTGTGCTTGTCCCACATCAGCTCCCCCAGGCGAGATGGGCTCCAGGCAGACGCACTCCCAGTGCGGGAGGTGTTGATGGAGCCGTGGGCCTGCGTGGGGGCCTGCTCACAGGCAGTTGTGTCTGAGACAAGGCAGGGTTGCTGCGACCAGGGGAGCGGCCACATGCAGGCAGAGAGCTCATCCAGGAAGGCAGGGTCAGGTCCTGATAGAGCATGAACTCGGGGTGCCACATGGCACAATTGTGCTGTCCCTCTGTTTCAGCCCTGGTTGTCCTCAGCCCCAAGCAGAAAGGGTTTGCAGAGCATAAGGAAACCGTTCTTCCCTTTGGTAGGATGCACCTGCAGGTGTGCTTATGCAGAGAGCTGGTCCGCAGCAGGGTCAGCTCCAAGGGTCTCTCTGTTGGACACGCATGCAGCTCGCTGTACCCTGCCCTGAAATCGCAAGGGAGGCCTCAAGCATTATTCACCTCACCTTGACACTCGCTGCAGAAGTTTGTCCAGACACAAAAACATCCCAGACAGCCTCAGTGGCTTTATCTGGAGGGTGGGAAGGAGCATCCCAGTGAACCTCTGTCCCATTAGTTACAGTCTCCTTCCTCTACCTCTTACGGACAAACTGCAGGTGATATAGGAGTCAGCTAGTGCATGTCCTCAGATGAGAGGGAGTAAGAGGCATGCTGAAGCTGAGGACAAGTCAAGATGGTGGCCTTGGGTGAAGCCATTGAAGAGCAAGGACCCTGGTGAGCACCATGAACCTCTGTGGTCCAGCACCGCCTGGAGCCCACAGCCAGGGCAGTGCTTTCAGAGGAGGAACATGTTTCCCCCAGAAATATCTGTGAGTTACCTCAGCATCTCCTGTTTCCCACTGTCTGCAAAATGGTTTTATGAATGGATAGTTCTCAGCCATGGGAGGCTGGTGTACACACGGCTTCCAAGAAAGGTCTTCAGGTTGTTTCTGCAGAAAAATCTTACAGCGTCTGCGTGTTTCGGCCTGCTCAGCTGAGATAACAGGCACATACTATCATCTCAAGCAGACAAGGCTCCCAGAAGCAGCATTACAAAGGCAAACATTTGGATGCTTGAGATTGTGCTCCATGACCCCTAGGCACATCTTTGCCATCTTGTTTCTAAAGTGCTCCTGGTCTCCAGGCCAGCTCCTGCACGGGGGCACAAGACAGACCACTACACACTGGAACAATTTATCACGTGAGTACCCAGTTCCCTGAGCTCATTTCCTAGTAAAAGACTCGCTTCACTTCTCCTCTTTGACTCTCAGTACTTAACACTGCCATACACATCAGGGGAGCATCACCTCACAGATACAGATCCCATGTGCCATCCCACCTCTGTACATCCCATCCTCCCCTGCAGAGGAGGGATTCTTACTTCACAGGATCACAGAAGGGTTGAGGCTGGAAGGGACCTTTGGAGGTCACCTTGTCTAAGCCCGTCGGGGTGGGTACTTTGGGAGGAGGGAGGCCCACATGAAAAAGCACATGGCTCTAGAGCAAAGCTATTCGGACATGTCCACAGGCAACCACCACAAGACTACGCTGACATGCTCACAAGCAACTGCATTACTGCTGCTTACCACATTACTGCCAGCTGCCATCCATCACTGTGTGGGTGCTGCAAGCAGTGGCAAATACATGGAGAGCTGCAGCCATGAGTTGGCTCCAGTAACAGCTGCATGACCATGGTGCATGGAGCTGCCGTGCAGGGACTTGTGCCAGGAACTGCACAAGGAACCGGACAGCTCACGGACAGTGTTGGCGTAGCAGGAACCACCTCCATCCCTAGCAGCACATCTGCTGCCTTAGCATCACAGCACCAGGGAGGCTACAGGAGGGATGTGAAGGTTGGGGCAGAAGAGCAATGGATGGGTACAGAGGGCAGGAGAGGAACTGGGAAAGGGAGACAGGCAGTGTGACCGGCCATGACAGAAATCAAGGAGTCAGAAAGAATATTCTTGGTAATCTAAAAATAAGGTCTTTCAGTTCTTCATCTTTGCCACGTCCAAGAGTTTCAGTGCTGAGGACTGAGAAGTATGAGACAGTCCAGAGAGACAGTAACTGTGTCTAAACTGCAGGACCCAGGAACACCTTTCAGCACCAGTATTAGGTGGGAATCAAGTCACATCACAGCTCCACAGCGGAAGAATAACACCGTCATCCCTCCCTCTCTTCACACCAAAGTAAGCCAGTCAGGGCAGCAGGAGCTGAGCAGTCAGCATGCTGTCCTGGACTGACATGCAGGCCTAAGCAGCCATCCACACTGCCTTTAGCAAGACCTCAAGGTGCTGGGCAGACATGTGCCCAGGAACATGGAGATGACGTGCTGAGGAGCTTTGCCAACTCTCCTTCTTCAGGCTCAGTGGAGGTCACAGCCTGCCCAGCTGCTCATGGATTCTTTATTCTGGCGCCCTTTTAAAATTTTTGCAGTTCTTTGTCTAGAAACACCTTTGCCACTCTCAGCGGTTGTTGTTCTTCCCAACTCAACTGTAACTTGCTTTGTTTTGTTCTGTTTATCTTTCCAAGGACACCATGCCTGGTTTTCCTTATCTCCTCTGTTCTTCTTAAAAAGCCTTGAATCACACTAGAGCAGCTAGTCTGCTCACCGTTTTTGTGGTTCATAATATGTTGCTTGTGCTAACCATCACTCACACCAGCTACAGACCGTTTGACCTGCCCTCTCCCTCGTTGAGTTTTGTGGGAAGGAAAGCTGGACACACAACCTGGAAGGGAACCGCGACATGATCTAATCCTGCAGATTAGGCATAATTTATTGATGTACTTCAGCTTCTACTTCACTGCCACAAACAAAAAACCCAGGTAGCCAGGAAAGCTAAGCAGGCCAAAAACTACTTGGGTCACCTCTCCCAGAATCTTCACCCTCCTGGAGTCCAGTGGGAAGGGACTGTCTTGAGCAAGCCCACCCCACCAGTGCCAGCGTCTCTCAGCCCACCCTACTCTGCTGTGACTCACTTTGAAAGACTCCAGCACCTAGAAAAATGAATAGTCTCACTTCTGTGTCCCCATTGTGTTCAGTGGGGCTTGGTCTCCATTGGCAGAAGCCCAAGACCAAAATCAAGCGCTTCTTAACCCAGTTTTCTCCTCTGGCTACCTGAGCACGCCTTAGCAAAGTTCTCTGAAACCCCAGTGCAGCAGAATCTGAACTTTCAGGCCAGCTGCTGCAGATGAGCATCTGTCAGCTGGTTCCAATGGCACAGAACTAGTTTTCACCAACAAAAGATCCCGTCCAGGAACCGGGAAGCATTGTTCTCATTACCTCTGCAATGCTTTTGGTCACAAGCTATCCCATAGGGAATGGTGGAGTTGGCTGTTTCAGCCTGGTTTCCGACAGAAACAAAACTTAAGCAATCACACTATTTGTGTTTGTTCATCCATCCCCAACAGCTCGGGAACCCATCGGCAAGTTTCACTCAAATCTGACAGAGGGGTCAAGAAGCTAATGGTCTGACTCCATTTGTGACATGAGGTCCCTCTCTTCTACCAGTTGCATGGGGCATGGGATGAACCCACACAGAAACCTGCTGTCAGAGCTCAACTTCTATCAGACACCAGAAAACAGTACACAGAGCTTCCCCAAACGCCCTCCTCATGCAGAAGCTTTAGGTGGGACTCACACTTTCCAGGACACCAGAAGATCCACCAGAGAACACAGAGCCCTGGGAGAGGAGGTTTCCTCGAGCTGGCTGCTCAGACTTGCTGCCTCTGTTTTTGCACCGAGGCTGCCACCACCATAAAAGAGAGGTTAACACTGAGAAACAGAATGACCAGGAATGCTGGTACCTGATGGAAAGAAGCAGCCCCCTGCCTTGGGAGATCAGCACTTAAAAATGCCAGGCAGCATCAACCATACCCAGGCCCCAGAACAGCAGGAAGGGCCATGATTTTCTCAGCCTTCCAGGCAGGTTTTAAAGATAATGGTGTCTTTTCTCCAGGCTTCACCAAACACTCAGAACAAAATCCAGGGGAAACAATTGATGTCAGTGACTGATGTGCCCACTACAGCGCTTGAGCTGTTCATAGGAAGAAGCACAAAAATAATACAAGTTCACTGTTTATCTAACACCGGCCAAGGGCAAAGTCAACAAACAGCCTTGGTATCTCTCAGGAGACACAGAGCTGACAGCCCCAGTCTGCCCTAAACGGACACGGGATGCATTGACTTTGGCAGTGCTGACTGCTGCATGCTGTCATGTCAATAAACATCCCCATACAGATATCTGAAGGAGGTGAACGGTCGTGGGATGTGGAGAGGAAGAGTGTTTGCTATAAAGAGACAAGGGAGAGAGAAAAATCAGTCTTATAAATAATAACACTTTGCTCTATGATATGCCCTTGAATAAGGAAAAGTAGGAGCGCTGATGGGGGAGGCTGTCCCAGATACTGCCCGGCAGACACAGCATTGCTTACACTGCTGTGCAGCTGTGTACAGCTAAGGAGGCGGTGGTGCTGATGATGTGCTCCCACCATCCCTGCCGCTGCTTTCCTCTGTGCTTCCAGAAACACCTTTACCTCATCACACAGTGTGGACCTCTCTGGTTACTCCTCTCCCAGAACATGGTCCCCATGTGCCAGTTTACACGGAGAAGGATGCAGCTCTGTGCCAGGCTGTGGCTGGAGAACTAATGTGGGGCAGGGTTTCTCTGAGCCCACACCTCTTCTCTGATCCAGCCTCTCTCCCACCTCACGGCCCGTAGGCAAGTCATCCGTAAAACTACATTAGGCTGATACAGTAGCTTACATGTGGCTCCCGGCAATGCTGTTACTGTGGGAAACCCACAAGCACAGAACTATGGCTCACAGTGCAAACTTCACTCACTGAGATGTGACTAGTCTAACACAATCCCTTCAGCTGCTTACTTTGAGAAGGGAAGCTTGTTCCAACATCTTCAGAGAAAGAGGGCTGCCTGAAAAGAAACCAAGAAGCAAACGAGCAGCCCAGGCAGCAAAGAAAAGCCAGGCCATCAGCCCTGAAATGCACATCACAGCGTAAAACCGGCAACACCTTGTGAAGGTCCCTCTGAATAACAGCTGTGCCCTCCAGTGTAACAACTGCTTGCTCCCAACTTGGTATCATCCACAAGCTCGTCGGGAGTGCACTCTAAACCATTAATAATGACACTAAACATTATTGGTCCCAGTGTCAAAAAAGCATGGACTATCTCTGCCTTTTCCATGTCCTTTGTTCCTAGGTCCTCTGCCCCAGTAAGCAGCGACCCCACACTTTCCTCAGCCTTCATTTTCCTGCTGGCATACTTGAAAGAGGCCCTTCTTGGTGTCTTTCACATCTGCTGGCTCCAGCACTGCTGAGCTTTGGCTTTCCTCACTCCATTCCTGAAAGCTCAGGCAATGCTTCGATGTCCACTGCAGGTAGCCTGTCCTTGCCTCCGCTGCGTGTTCAGGAGTCCCCTCCTGGGCTCCCCCCCCCCCCCACACCCCCCCCTCACTCACACGACGTGGCC
>NW_009615135.1:14498-25537 GCF_000690535.1 Cariama cristata
TACATCAAGGAAGCTGGTCCCTGTCCAAGATGCTGCTATTTCAGTGGATCCAGCATGAAAAGGAAGGCAAAGTTGCAGCCCAGTCTATCCAGGGGGAATCAAGAGTGAAATTCCACCCTTCCCAAAACATCTAAGCTGCACATACGGTGCAGAACCATTTTAAGAGCAACAATGCCCCCTGCCTGTCTCCATCTTAGCACTCTCTTCCCACTCCTTTGAATTTCCCAGCTGCAAATCAGTTGATTTAGATCTGTCCCCTATCTCATACCACTGCTAGGACACGTAACTCCAGGTTTAGGGGAGATGGGACTTTCAGGACTGGATTCTGCTTCAACATGGTGTAGAGTAAGGGTGGCTTCACTGAAGTCTCTGCTGTTCAGCCTGAACCAGGGCTTGGTCATGGACAAGTCAGGTCACTTTCAGAGGCCCACATCCTCAGGAGCATCCAGAAACTCCCCTCCTTCTGTTTTCAGTTTCATAACCCATACTGGTAACTTCATATTGCCTCTCCTTTCAACTCCTCCACCTTTTCCAAAATCCCACTGTGCCAGAGAGAGGATATTGCCCAGATCTTCCCACTGACCTCACTAGGGTGCTCTACATCTTCTTGCTCTGTAAGAGTAGCACTTTGTCTTGACTCACTGCTTTCTCCAAGTGGAGAGAACAAGCAAAGATGGAGGAGAGGCACATCACAGTGCCAAAGGAGGTCTGCTGAGCTAGAAAGGGACAGGCGTTTGTGGAGTGAGGTGATATGCTCTGAGCCGTGACCTGAGTCCCCACGGGGAGCTGGTTGCCCGAGTACCCTTGGCTGTGAAGAGGACTAGGAGAGCCTGTCCATGGAGGAGACAGTTGTGATTCCACAGAGCAGGGCAGGAGAACTGCCAAAATTACTTTCTGGAGAGACAAAGGGCTGGGGTAGGATCACAGACATCCCTGACGCAGAGGAAACCGGGTACTGGGAACCTGGAACGAGGGACTGAGAAGTACAGCAAGGGAAGAGTTTGGGGTGATGAGTCACAGACTGAACGCAAACACAGGAACAGGCTATCACGCGGTAACCAGTTACTGCGTGTCAGCATTACAGTCCATGTGCATTCGCTTAGTCCCTGCAAATAAGGTCATTTCAGCCAGCTTAGTGCAGTTCTGTCATGTTGGCCAACTCGAATTGACTGGCATGTGCCATGGATTAAGGGTGTGCACACAGATGCCCCCACCGTCAGCTGATGTAAAGCAGCCTATTCCTCTGTGGTAACTTGTCTGGTCTGTCCGTGCCTCCAGCTTCATAAAAGTTTCATCAGTGGGACAGGGAAGTCTCAAGAAAAAGCACCTGGAGTATGGTAAGGTAGCTAAGGAGGTCACACAAACCAGGTTGCCAGTAGGGTTATGTTAACGCACAACGAGGACCCATCCCATTCCATTTCTGCCCTCCATCTTGGGCTTGCCTTCTCCAGGACCTCAGCCTCCCATGTTCCTCTTCTAGGCTGGAGCCTACTGGGCTTGGAGATGGCTGCTTGACAGAACTGCCTCATTAGGAGGTTTCGCAACAAGCTCCCTGTGACTGTATTAAGCGGCCTGCATCATCTGTTTCGACTTTGCTGGATTTGTCTGTGTTCAATATATTTCTTGCAAGGGTCCCAGTTCAGCTCTCATTGACGTCAATGGGAGTCAGTCCATTCCCTTCAGTGAGAGCGAGAGCTGTCCCTTGGTGCTTGTATCTCAGCTGTTTCATTTCAATGCCCAGCTCTGTACACCCTCCTACCTTTCTCATCCCTTCGACAGGGCTGGCAGCTCTGGCCTGTCCCTTCTGGCTGACTAGCGGATCCTGTCCCAAACTCGCTCCTTGTTCCCTGACACTGTACCACTCTCATTTGTTGTTCACCACAAATCTTGATTTTCTGAGCACCTTCAGCATCATATTTCCTCAGCAACGGTTCCATTTCTTAAACATAGACAAAGCAAGTTTTGTTGGTTGGCCAGTCCACATGGGTGATATCCTCCTTCTCCAGCACAGTCATCCACTTGAAAGGAAGGCTTTCACTTCAGTTAGTTTTATTTCTGCATTAGCTCCTCAACGATCAATTCCCATCCTAAATTAGATCTCTGTGTGGGTGATTATCAAAGAGGATGGCTGGACAGTCACAGGAGTCTGAGAATCTGGTTTCATCACCACATTCTGTTAAGGATTCCCACTGAGATTTCGGATAACTCATTTAAATTCTTTGCTCCCTCTCATAAAACCAGGAATTGCGCTCCCCTCTCTCCAGTGTTTTTTGATGGTGAGATGTCCTCACAGTACTTTTGAGATCACTACTAAATTTCATGCAGAGAACTTTACATCCCCAAGCTTTTCTGAGTTAGCACCATTGCTGCTTCTAAAACACTTCAAAAATGGACAAAGAAAGATGCAAAGTATTAGCTGATTACCCACTAGATAAACCTTTCACCACATCCACAGACTGCCAGAGAAGAGGCAGGACAACACATGCCGTGCATGCATTGTTTTAAGCCCTTTCCTAGAGCACTCACTCCAGCAACGCCGAGGAGAAGATCCTGCACTATACAGCTCCATGGTGTGATCCAGTACAGCCTTGCTTACATTCGCACGTTCATCCTGGAGCCAAATCATCTGTCTGATTTATGTTATCCTAAGGAAGATCTTCAGTTAACAGTACTAAAGTTCTTCAGAGAAGACGCATCTCATGGAAGAGGGAAAAAGACAAGGAAAGAGGGAACAACAAGAACTCTTCTCCGTCCACTTCCCAGCTGGGCTTGGCTGGAGCTGGCTGCAATTATGCTGGTGGAGCACAGCACTGTGTTCACTTCTGAGGCTGCCACAATATTTCCCAGTGCCAGAGACGCACTCTTGGGCAAAGCGGGAAGCAGATGGGCTAAACGTGGCACCCCCACCTCCTTGCGGCAGGCACAAACTGAGAGAAGGGGATCGGTTTTATCAATACCAGATATTCTGCTGGAAGCGGGTAGGCTTCCTGTGAGCTTCAGCAGAGAGGAGGGAATGGCAAAGAATTCAAACAGCAGTCAACCATGGTTCCAGGGGAACGCTTTCAAGATGTGGTCTGTCCCGCTGATATGAAATCACAGAGAATTCAACGTCAAGAGCAACCCTATACCCCACCGGATTTAGAGATGAGGAGGAGAGACAACACTTCAAAGCTGATAGTGTCCAGGGTACTCCTGCACAACATGTCCCCGAGGATCTGCTGAGGCCCATTAACTCTGCCACAGGGAAAGCCACTCTGACTAAAGCACTCACACCTGGCTCCCATCTCGCAGGCAAATCATGGGGAATGAACTGTCAAAGCCAAGGCCGGCCAACATCGTACTTCCTCAGCGCTTCACCTGCACAGCACTGGAGCAGAGACGGGCAGGGGACGGGGACAGGCAGTGACACTGCTGTCGGACTACAGAGGAATCAGGGATGTGAGGAAGGGGCAGGAGGAGGGATGGAAAAGGTGAACATGGGCTGCCAGAGCCTTGCTCAGGTGGGAGCTGGGCAGAAATGGCAGCGAATCCACTATTTATGAGGAGTAAAGTGTTACAGAGCACAGCTGGGCCTGGACTACCTTCACCAACACCACAGCCTGCCAAGCTCCTAATAAAACCCAACACAGGTTGACTTGGGTTCTCATGGTGCTCCAGAGCAGCAGCTTCCCCCTCCCCACCTGGGGCCCACATGCGCTGTGAAGCAAGTTCTTCCCCAGCATCTCACCACAACCAGGGCCTCCAGGGCTTCCCCACCCACCTCCACAGCCAAGCGGAACAGCCCAGGAGCAGGTCCATGCCCTCACTGCTTAACCTTCCCTCCACAGCCCCACCTCACCACACATGCCTCCCCGCTCTGAGTGGGGATGGAGTACGCCCATGGTCTGTTGTTGTTGGTTTTGGCTCAGCAGTAGCAGGCTGCTTCCAGCAAGAGTGGTATGAATAATTGCCCAATTAACTGGAGGAACTTCCAGATGTGTGTTTGCTTTCATACCCATCCAGCCCCCCTCAATCCCACGTGCCTAACGCCGCGGAGAGCAGTGGGGGTGGGAGAGCCAAGGCTCTGCTAGCTTGCGCAGCAGTGTGGGCAGGGCTAGCCCACTGCCTGGCTCAGCTCCCCTTTCCATCCCCACCTCCCTCTCACTCTTTAAATGGGGAAATGGTCTTTTTTTAACGACCCCGGGGAGAAGGAAATTTGCCCTGCCTGCCAGAGCTTGGTTACACATGCCAAAAGCCGAGCAAGCAGAGAAGAAAGCTGATCCCATGTTATGATTTTTATCAGGTGCACATACAGTGAACCCTCTTAAGACAGGTATTTTTTGCTATTTCCCAACCTTCTCCCATTGAATAATCTCACACTCAGCAGAGGTTTTATTATCAGCCAAACTGCTTTCACCCTGAGGGACACACTGAAGCATTTCAAGATTGAGGTTCTTCTCTGTTATCAGTGGGATCCAGCCCAAGCATTGACACCCATGCACTTCACACCATCTGAGAAAGGGGGGCTCCATCTAGGATGTGGGTGGAGATTTGACCTGGGCATGGGGTGTCTGGAACTTGGTCAATAGAACAAGGCCAAAAGGTGGCTCAGACCCACAGACGATGTGAGCTTCCCACCATCCCTCGTTCACACAAAAAGGTGCAAGGGGTGGCTTTCACCTCCTCTGATTTTAGCACCCAGTTCGGCACCTGAATATCTAAGCTCCAGTGAGAAGAAACAGAAGCAGCTCCAGAGTGACCTGCTCCATCCCATAGTGCCTAAAACAAATGAGCGGATTCACTCATGGGAGGCTTCGGTCTCTCCCCATTGCACAGCACAGATGGAGCTTAAAGGACAAAATTACACCAGATGGCAAACTTCTGGACAGCTACTGTTTGGGGAGATGAATGCCATCCAAAACGCGCACCCTGCCCAACCACGACACGAGTGAAGCAACTCCAGCTCGAGGCATTCTCCCAGATCAAAACTTCAGCCTTGGGACCCTTCACACAGGATGTCCAGAAATAAGAGCAGCTAGGGGTGATGACTCCGTTTGGAAGTGGCATTAGCTTGGCATTGTGGGCATCACACGACTCCTGGTGTCATCCAACTCCCAAGGTCTTATCTTGCAAACCTTCAGACAGCAACTAGCAGAAGGTACCTGGGACTTACACACCAACACAACCACAGCCAGAATAACACTTATAGCACCAGCACACGGGTGCACATACGGCACCGTAGAAGCAGAAGGCTCATAAGACCTGCTTTTCACCCAGCAGCTGGCAAAGACTGAACCCGAAGAAAGAGAACAAACTGCCATGTGATCCTTCCCCATGGTGTACAGAGAGCCTGGCTCACTGCAGGCCAAGCAAACGCTCGCTCTAACCAAGCAGCTTCAGGGAAAGTGTGTTCCTGAAGCTGTCGAAATGGTTTGGACAGTGCTCTGCTTCCCCATCCTTTGAATCAGGACAACTGGACAGGGCAGACAGCCAAGCTCCAAATACCTTTAAAAGATGAACGATGATGTTTTCCTGAGAGAAGCTCAATAGCCAACATTAACTTTTCAGTAATCAGCAAATAGCCCAGTGTCAAAAACACTTTTCCATGCCAAATTTCCATACCACATATCACAAGACTGGGGTATAAAGTCCCATTTCTCACAAGTCTCTCTTCAATCACTGGAAAAGTCACTGCTGCCAGGAATGACATTCCCTTACCCCCTAGATTGCTACTCAAATCCAGCCCACCTACAGCAATGACGATTCATTTGTCCCCTTCTCTTCACAGCACCTTTCCAGGTCAAATCCAGACTTGGTGAATTAAATGACTGGGTTGTTTGCTTCAGACCGAGCATGAACCTAGTTGCTAGAGAGCAGCTAACCTGCTGTAACGCCTTCCTTTAGGAGGATTTATTCACGGCTCCTGTGCTTGATCTGCTGCACATGGGGCAGCTTCTGCAGGCTGGCATTTGTTCTTCCACAAGAGGACAGGGCGTTGGAGCCTGGGGAGGAGGGAGGAGGTGCCACATGTATGAGGAACATGAGGAAGGCAGGGTCTGAGATCCTGGCCTGAGGGGTGAGACTGTACAGGACCAGAAGCAGTAAAGATGGGGAATTCAATAAATGCCCAAAGGGAGACAAAACTGTGTGTTTCCTAAGGACAACAAGGCCTTATGTCTGTCGTGGGCCCTGGTGTCTCAACCTGCTCTGACATCCACGGGGCAGGGGTGCTGAGCCTGCCTGCCCACCGTGTTGCTGTCAGAAGGCAGAGGAAGCTTTTGGGCTGTGCAGTATTTTGCAAGGGTGGAACAACTGGCTTCCCCTCCGCAGCCGTCGCCCTCCCCACCACCCCGCAGGACCCTAAGTGGGCCATAAATGTTTTCAGCATGGCACTTTACCAAGCATATGCCATAAATTACAGTCCCGTGCCGATAATAAGTCAGGTAATAGCGCCACTTTTTTGTCCTGCCAACTGCACAAAAGGTGGCAGAGAAGAGGGAGGAAGGCGGGGGGGAGACGCCTATTAGCACCAGGCTGGATTTTACACGCGATGGAAAGTGTTTGTTCAGCTGGAAGTGAGAATGGTCCTTAACCCAAGAGCACGCGCTAATGAAAACAGAGTGTGCAGAGAGGGTGAGGGGCACCGGCACAGAGTAGCAATTCACGCTCCGGCGCAGGTGCGAGGGCTGCGAGGACCAGGCCTGGGTCAGAGCACCCACCCAGCCTGATTTTGCTCTGGCTCCGTTTCACATCTTTTGGAAACACTAATTGCAGGTTCTGCTTTGCCCTGCGGGAGAACACAGACAGGTCTGAGAGCACCCAGTGCCAGGGATTTTGGTGCAAAGTCCACTTGACAGGCTGAGCTAAGGGACCTGCCCTGGCCGTTTGGCTGGGATGGCGAGGAACCCACTTCTGGGTACCCCATCCTCTTCTCATCCTTCACCCAGGTGGGTTCAGCCTGCTCTCAGATCTCCAGAAAGCAAAGCCATGGGATCGCAGCCTGGTTTTGCACTTGCTTGTCCAGCCACCTCTGCTGTGAACTCTGCAAGCCCCTCGCTGCTCCCACTCCATCATACTATGTGGTAAATGCACCCAAGACCCAGAGCCAGCTGTCCAGGCAGAGGCACAACGCTGTGAGGGCCATCAGTGACCAAAAAAACAGGTCCTGCTTTGCCTGGTGAAAGCCAGTAAGTCCCCTGAGAAGAGGCAGTGCTGCGTTTGGGCTGGTGCAGAGGAGTACAGGGCGAAGGAAGGGACCGAGACAACATCAAAGACAGCCCAGGGCATAAATCAAGCAACGTTTAGTTATCCGTCCATGTCTGTAGCATGTGACTCACCAACAGTTCCTGGAGCTTATATGATACACCTGCGCTTGAGAATAAGCGAAACTCCTTTGAAATCACCTTCTCAGAAAAAGCCCTGGGAAAAGAAGTCATTCCCTAAGACCCCGCAGGTCATCAGGCAGGCACTCCATGGGCAGAAGCAAACTGCCACATGCAAGATCCCTCTGCAATGAACTCTCTTCCTCCAGATAGTCAGGAGCTGGTAAGGTGCCCCAAAGGTGCCCAACAGCCGGAGGGATCTCTGTGGACCTGACCGTACCGGGTATCTAATGCAATACCAGGACCTGCAGCCAAAGCCGGATGCTAACAGGCAATCGTCACATGTTGGAATATCTGATGCAATATGCCGAGAGCGTACTACACATGTCACCACACAGCTATGTCCTGGTGCCCTCATGGAGGAGGAAGATTAAAGTCCTCCGGAGGGGAGGCTGCTAATTCCCTCCTGACAAATCCCCTGTCTATGCCAGGATCATCCAGTACCAAAAGCTAACCCTGCCCGTGGCGTTCATGGTACCACAAGATTACCGCCCACCCCTAGAAGGCAGGAGGTACCAGAGCTGGGGAGAGGGAAGGGACAAAGAAACAGGAAAAGCTGGCTGCAACCCATTCAACTGAACAGAAAACGGAGAGCACTTCTTGGAGTCACAGAGAAACGCATGGCTGCCTTCACGATAGTGTCCCTTTTAGTGACATTAAAAGATTCACCAGCACTCTCCCAGTTTTGGCACTTTTGGCTTTAGCAACACCCTCATTGCCAGGAGGAACATCAGCAGCTCATTCAGAGCAGTGGAACCAGGTCTGGCTGCTGCAGGTGGAAGAGAAGGTTGATCCACACTACTGGGCAACCTCCCATGGAGGTGCTGGCACGTGATACAAAAAGGATTTGCTTAATTATCCCATGGTAATTCCCGGTTTTACCCACAGGAGGTCACACTTTGCCAGGCTTATCAGCTTTCCATGCAAGCAGCCTTGCACAAACAGCATTGCTGTGGGACCAGCAAAGCCACAGTTTTACTAGCCCAGCTCAGGCTTTGGCCTAAGTCCCTTCTGTGCATCTTGGCATTCTCTGCCGATCCTCCAGCCACTCTCCTGCCCACCCTACGAGTGCTAGCTTCCTCTCCAAGGCTGCTGGACACCCGTATGGACATGGGTGTGTGATGTGTGATGGCCCATTCCTCCCACTCAGCCATTCCTCACTTTCTTTTCTTTCCTTGCTTTCTTGTCCTTTCCTAATTCAGCTTTCCAGTCCCTCCATTGCCCCTGTCAAAAAGAGTCCGTTACATCCAATGCCTAGACCATAACTCTAGCCTGGTTTCATAAGAAAATGAGAGATATACAACTGCATGCACTGCAGAAATTTCTGTTCCGATACGCTTCAGGAAAAGGAATGCACATGTGGAATAGGATCCCCACACAAAGAAATGGTTCGGTATGAGCTCACCCGTTATTAGTCTTCAGAGAAGAGAGAGAGAAGCCACTCTCAAGACACAAACCCATAGGAAAGGCTTCAACAAACACTGCATTTGTGGAACTACCTATTTCATGTGACATGAAAGTTCTCCAGCACTCAGAGAAGTTGTTGACTGGCAACCCTATAAATGAATATCCTTCATTTAACCCTAGAAAGCCCGAGAAAGCAGCTCATCACCCTCAGTGCCCAGGGTTCACTAGGTCTTCTCTTTATTTGAGCCACTACAGGGTTTAGTACTTAGAGTCTTAGCATTCCTTGGCTTCTGTAAAGCTACCAGCAATGAACACCCTTCTCCAGGAAGAAAAGTAGATGCATTCAAACATGTTTTCCATTAGCCAGCAACCAGCTAGTCAAGTACGGTTTTCACCCTCTCTCTCACATAGTCACAGACAGTCCAACAGCCTGAATACAGGCTAATGAAGATTATTCATATAGCCATGAAGCCTCCAGACTTTTAAGACAGCACACAGCACCCACTCTGTCCACATCGTCTGCCATTTTTTCAACCTCTACTACTCCACAGGCTGCTGTCTCCTTTTATCCTGCCATCGCACAGGCCCCCTTCCGAAAGACCTCCCCGCATTGATCTTCTCTCTGTGCAGGGCTCTGCCTCCTTGAACACTATCCCCCATGGCACCGGGGTTACTGGAACGGTAAAACCATCGGGCAATGCGGAGACTTTGGTGACAAAAGTGTCATCATTATACTCCTAAAATACCTCTTGATAGTGCGCCGCTGAGCATCAGTACGGGAGTTTGGAGAGAGCCTTCAATTGCTTCTACTTTCTGAACGCTGAGAACAACTCTGGCAAAGTGTATGTTCGGTTCAAATCATGGTTCACATTTCAGCAGAGAAATTCCTGAAGTCCAATCCATCTCCGTGTGCCTCGTCTTGATTTTCTAAAGCCTGTCAATCCCCAGCTTTGTTCACACCATGTGAACACCTTCTCTCTGCTGCAGTTTCCCTGGAGAAACATGGGAATACCAACACTGCTTCACCTCAGAGGGGCACCATGAGCCCAAAAATACAGACTACATAGGACCCATGTACTACAGTGAAAGGATGCTATAAATACTGAAGACAGATTGAAGCTTTTCATCCTCCTACAAAATCTTATCAAATACTGCCCACACTTATCTCTGTTCCCACACCTCTCCATCTCCTTTCATCTTTTCCTAACCCTGCTCTCCTTGCTAGCTCAACTTCATTTAGCATAGGGAACATAATCCTTTCCATGTGTGTAAGTGCCCTCTAGGACCCTACGGAGCCAAACACAAGTGAATGTAAAATAATGCATTATATTTCCAACTTACACTTGGATAAACAAATGATTTCTCAGCACAGCTTCTGGAAATGGCTCTGTCATGTGCTTCCGTGACACAAGTTCATTGCTCTCCATAGAAATATTAGCCAGTCACAGGGAAACCCTGAAGGAAGCACATATTAACAGGTCTGTTTAGTGCTTTCAACCAGTTATGAGCTTAGCCGTTCTTTGAGACAGTGGAACTGCCCTGCCTTCTGAAGCACCAGGCACCGTCAGAGGCAGGGTACCCAGCACCGCCTGTCACCGCAATGCCCAAGACCCTACCAAACCATTTGTCCCTGGCACGATAGATGCTGTGTCTGTCTTGCTTCTGATCACTGCCCAGTAGCTTTAAGATAAACATGAAAAACCCGCTTAAAACCCCATTTAAAATCCAGCTGCCATGGCTACAACTCCTCTTTGTGTTTTACATTTCATTATCATGTCTTGTACTTTCCTTGTGGTCCTTTGTGGTTTCTTTTAGATTGTAAACCTTCTGGGTAAGGGATTTGTTATCTGTTTGGCAAGAGCCTGCATTACCAAGCTGTGTACATTTACAACGCCATATAAAAGATTAGTAGTTTATTGGTCACTTAAGCATTCCTAGTTAATAATCTTTAATGTGGCAGTTATTTATCCAGTCGTAAACAGAACACTACTGCCAAGTCAAGTCAAATAAACACTATGGAAGTCCTTCATCTTTAAAATGAACCCATTTCTGTCCTGGCCATTTCAGATTTGCAAAAAAAACAGTCACATTGTTACTGAACACAAAACTATTCAGATCGTAAAGTGTTCTTAAAGCAACAATTATATCTGGTATTTGCACGGAGCTTTTCACCTGAAGCGTCTGCAAGGTTGGTAAATAGTGCAGCCTCCAGCCCAGAACCACAAGCCCGAGGCCTCCTCACCCAATGCCACCGCACCCAACAGCCTGACT
>NW_009615136.1:0-496 GCF_000690535.1 Cariama cristata
TTGGTTTTTGTTTTCAGCGTTGCCACCAGCATAGACACATCGCGATGTTTTCACAGGAAAATAAATAAAGATGTCTGCAAACGTATCTGACGTCTGCAGTTGCCAAGCCAGCAGCCTTCATCAGTTTTCTGCAAGCTGAGAACCAACAAAATGAGGCGGGAGGCTTTCTGCCCGCGGTCCTGCTCTGAGAGCCGCTCAGGAAGCACCTTGGCATCTCTCCAAAATGCCTGGGCTTTTTAAGGATATTCTCAAAAAGAGCTTGATGTAATTTTGTCACTATTATTATGCTGATGAAAGGAGAGCGAGCCTTTTCGGCCAAACGATGCCTGAACAAACGAAATACCGGGTGTCGCAGATGAAAACACTCTGCACTGTTTTAAGGATGGCAGGGAAATGAGGACACGGTGGAAAAATAGTCACCGGAGAGATATAATTGTGTTCTGCCTGACATACATCCTGCGCGGTGGGACATGCCCGGGGGACGTGCACGCGCTCG
>NW_009615137.1:0-1361 GCF_000690535.1 Cariama cristata
AGCCCGAGATCAGGTTTTTCAGGAGGCTCAGAATAGGTTTTCCTACAGGTGCAGATCTGCTACTGTCGCATATATCCTGACATCAGGGTGTCGGACATCTCCACGTACAAGTGGTTATGAACTTGTGCGACTGCTATGCACATGGGCACCGCTGTCTGCAATCCTACAGCTTGCTAGGAGACAGATAGGGTAACAGGTAAAACGGCAAACTGCAGCCCAGGAGGGTATCGCACCAGGCCAGCTGAATTAATCACATCCTCCTGGCCCCGTAAGAGGACACTAAGTCAAGAGCCGCCTGACTAAAGGGAGAGCGAGTGGGTTCCTATTGTTCTATGAGTGAGTTGAAAGACATTTATTTTTTTTCCTTTACAGGAAATTTTCGAGGGGAGGGGAAAGAGAAAGAATGCTCTCTACCCTTTCTTCAATATCTTTTTTTATTTGTGGTTTTGTTTTCTGAGGTTGCCTTCGTGAAGGAAAAAGTAAAATTAAAAAAAAAATCACTCTTCACTTATAAAAATAATTTTTAATGTTCACAAACAGAATCCTTTTACTAAAACCCACTTCTTAGGGGAAAAAAAAAAACAGCTAACAAAAAAACTACTTTAACTGAAAAAATATCCTTTCAGTATTGAGTTTTGTTGAAAAAACAGAAAATTTCAAACAATTTTCATTTCAGATGAAAAGCTCTTTCTCATTTGGAAAAAATGTTTTGATGGGAAAAATTCAAGCAGTTCTAGTTCCAGTCGTGGAGAGCTGTACGTGGGTGGATTCCCCGGGCCACGTGGAGCTCATTACAAGATCAGACACTCCGTTTGTAACTTAATTAAGTGAGTGAATATGTTATTTAGACAAGTGCATTGTCAGAAATGAGCTTGAGTTGGTAACATGTAGTCATGATGCTCTAGGACTGTTATGAAAACGGAGGGAGGTGCCAGGTTGCATTACCTAGGCAGGCCGAGCTGCAGATGTTGAAGTGTTCGGTCCCCTTTGGGCTCCGCTCGGGACTCCTGGTTAGGTGCGGGGAAGACACACCCGGAGCGTGTAACTCTGGTGTTTGGGCACGGCTCTGCTGGACGTCTTAAACAGGCCGAGGTTGCGCTGGGGAGTGCATTGTACGTGATGGCAGATTCAGGGAGAGCAGTATTTACTTTGGAAGGGTGAGGAGCTTTTGTCAAAAATACTTATTGTTGCTGTGAGCCTGAAATACCTTTTGCCAGTGGAAAACAGAGATGTCTCCATGAAGTCTATGATGATAAACTCCGGGCAGCTGCCCCGATGGCCTGAGAGCACATCCTCAGGAAGCCTTGATGCCTTATCTCCTGCAAAGCGTGAGAAATTAAAAAAAAAACAAAACAAAACAA
>NW_009615138.1:0-231 GCF_000690535.1 Cariama cristata
CAGACGCTCTCCATCCCCCACCGCAGCCGGCTCCCTCCTGCCCAGCGCTGGACCCATGCCCGGAGGGCTGCGGGGCCCTGGGGGGCTCCGGTCGGGAGGAGACGGGACCGCCCTGCTACGAGGATGGGCTCCCCCCGGCCTCCCCACTCTGGCAGCTCCTCTCTTGGCTCCCAAGTGTTGGAAACCAGGATCCCAGCAAACAGCTCATCTACGGAGGAGGCAAAGCCGCTG
>NW_009615139.1:0-56161 GCF_000690535.1 Cariama cristata
TTAAGATTCAGTTTTATTTCTCATTATCCGAGTCTGGTTTGATTGGTAACGAATTAAACTGATTTCCCTGAGTCAAGTCTGTTTTGCCTGTGACAGTAATTGGTGGAATGATCTCTCCTTGCCCTTATCTCTACCCATGAGAAAAAGCTTACAGAAAACTTTCATTAAACCATGCTATTCTCCATCTTACCATCACCTCTTACACTCTTGATCGGATGGCAGATGTCACTCTTGAGCATGAATCCTTGTGCGAACTTTGTAGATGGTTATTAAATATTTGGCTGCCAGCATGGATGAGGTGGCACTGATTCTGCAATTTATTCTGTGTTTTAAAGAAATAACGTTATTGGAACAGTAACCAGTGCAGAATAATCACCAAGGTTAGGTTCTAAATTTTAAGCTGTCATTCAAAAATTATCTGCTCCTGTAAAGATTTTAGTATCTAGACTACTTGATTGGGTTTTCTTATGCTTATTATTCTATATTCAAATTTTGGAAGAAATCATATTAGTCAGTCAAGATGTAGAATTCAAAAAATTAAATACGTCTCAGCTATGAAAGAGCTAATATGAGAAAGATGCTACTCTCTTATATAGTAGCAAAAGCCTAATTTGGATAGTTCTCCAAAGTTTAAACTTGAAAGTTACATGTGCAGGAAAGGCACAGTTATGTTATGGTGTTCCAATCTGTTTACATTTGCAGTTCAACTTAAATCTAAGTTTAAATCAAATTTGAATTACCATAAGGGAGATGACATTTGAACCTTTTATGAAACCTTATTTGTAGCCCTAAATATATTGAACCATCTATTCCAGTTCACTTTCTAAGTGTTGCTCATGCCTTTTTTTTGCATAATTCCATTTACTGAAGCCAGAACATTCCTGGTTTTGCTGGCTATAGCTGTACAGTTGATGTTCTCCAGCCCAGCTAAATTATTTTCCTGTACTCCTAGATCAGAACATCTGTATTGTTGAGTAAGAGAAGTACCTCACTCACTGTTCCCCTGTCCATACCCAGACTTTTCCAGTGAAGTGCTGCTTGCTTGAAACAAAGCTACAAAATTTTCAAACACTTAAGTAGTGCAGACAATGATGTATCAGTGCTTAAGCCAGTGTCTAAACTAGAGCAATATTCCTCCAGTCTCTCGCAATTTATCTCTGTTTTATTCAGTTGTCCTAACAGAATTAGCTTTTTCTAATGGAAGAAATTTTCAGCTAGATCTCTGTCTCTCTGAAGAGTCAAAGCTCATTCAAATGGCAAAATGCAGGTTCTAGCAGTGCTGTCTCGAGCGGAAGAGGCAAAGTTAAAATTGTACTGTGATGAGTCTACTGCTTACGCTATTAGGAGTCTGCAAAGTAATTCAGAAATAACCATGAACACCAATGTAACTGCAAAAGTTTTTTCAGAGTTGGAAGAACAGTTTTAATAAAAGAAGGGAACAGTTTACTAATGATAAGGAACCACTCTAAGTCAGATTAACAAGTTGCATTGCAGGGAAACGCTTTTAAACAGTGTCATGTATTAAAATCACACATAGATAGTTATGATACATTGATGAGAACTTTGTTTTTCTATTTATCCTTCTAGATCATTCATTATGGTTATACTGGTAATCTTTATAAATATTACTTCAGGCATATGCGGCTTTGTAGGAATGCAATACCAACCTGCAGACTTTAATGCTGAGTTGTCCTAGGAGGTCATTTAACTATTCATTTCAATCCAGAACTGCCTGTTAAGCAAAATATGCTGATTGATTATGTTTCTACTAAATGTATGTACAGAACCAAATATATGCATGACTTTTTAATACAACATCAAAGTGAAATTTTACATGGAAGAATTTCAGAAATTTCAAGGTTGAACAGCCAAAGGGTTATTAACTTTCACTCTAGTGCTTATGGATGTATAGTGAAAAAAATCACTTTTTCTTTATTATTGGTATTGACCAATTTTGTTATGTGGAACACCTTTGTTATGCATGTTATTACTAGGAAAGAAAAAACATCTGTAGTGATAGGTAAGGCAGG
This sequence comes from Cariama cristata, assembly GCF_000690535.1. Taxonomy (NCBI): domain Eukaryota; kingdom Metazoa; phylum Chordata; class Aves; order Cariamiformes; family Cariamidae; genus Cariama; species Cariama cristata. The sequence goes on from NW_009615139.1 coordinate 2,031, forward strand.
TGAGCCCTGGAAGATTTTCTGCCATGTTATGAACCACAAATTAAGAGTTGGACAATCACTTCAATAGTGTTCCATTACATGATTGCACTGAGCAATAAAGTATGCTCATCAGCATACTGATAAAAATGTAGTAATGAGCATTACTGGACTTTTGTCACTTCTATGCAGTAAAAGATTTGTATCAAAAAGCTTTGTATCACTGTATATATGTTATGCTTTTTTTTTTTAGGAGCTTATTTTAATGCAAATGCAGAAAGAAATAAGGTTGCTATGGGAACACTAACTCTTAATTCTTTGATGTGTGCATGTAACGCAACAAATGTAGTATTCCACTAAGCCTGTCTTTTGCATATAATTTTCAGTGCATTTTCAGAGAAAGAATGATTTGGTAAACAATGAGGGGAATGGATGGAAAGAACTGAAATATAAGAAAGAATTCTATAGGACATTAAGAGGTATCTATAGTTCGTGGAAAAAAAAAATGAAAAGAATATGCCTAGTTTCTGTTTCTTGAAAATTTCCAAACTAGATGATATTCTAAGCTTATTTCATAAAATTTCTGTGAGCTGAAAACGTATATTACTAATGCTCTTGGCTACTGGTTTTCAGGTATATTAATTGAAAACCTGAGGACAGTGAAGTGAATTTTTAGAGTCAACTCTCTTACATAATGCTAGAAAGAATTAACAGTTATGTAGCCAATAGAGATAAAATTGCATAACTATCTGATAAACTGCACCTATTATGTGCACTTGACCTTCCAGACTTCACTGTGTCATTATCCTTTTCCCCTACTGCTTTCCCATTCTAGCAGTGTTTGAAAAATGGAACAATCATAAAATATATCTAAGATACTTGTTTGGATTTTGTTCTAAATTACCCTTACCTGGGATACAGAATCGCTAGTACCTAGTCCAGCCCTGGGCCTGATGCACATGGATAGTTTAGTACCTTACACCTCTGCAAAGAGAAAGCTGAAAATGTTCCACATCTGTAAATGGGTCCATCTCTGCAGTGGGACAGACAACATCTGCTTACATATTTTTCAGCTGTTTATATTTTTTCACATTGCGTAGCTCTCTAGGATCCATTATGCAGCTATTAATTTAGAGATCTACCTCTTTAAGCAAAAGCTATGTTAGGCCTTTTTTTGTCCATCTCTTCTACATGTGTTTGAAATTATATCAATCAAGGTTTCCACCTTGGCAGGTGCAGTTATCAAGAAAAAAAAAATTATTTATGTGATATTTAAACAATCTAAAACTTTTTCCAGTAGATTTTTGATAATAAATCTGACCTATCCAGAATATAGTTAGGCAAGGAATTAATTATCTCAAATTCCTTCCTAGGCTGTCTTACAAATTATGTATGCCTATATCAATACCTGCTCAAACATATTTTTACATGCATAATTTCAAATATTTATGTTTTGATGTTGCTCCTTGTGGTTATCTGCTAAGATTTTATTCTTTCTTTGACTCTTGAAGAACATAGAAGAAAGAAAGGGATATTGACTGTTATTGTATATGTAACATGTATGTTATATGTATTGTATATGTAACATATATCATTTACGTGATGTATCAGTACAGATTGATAGTCCTTTCTCTTGCAGTAAAACCAAGATAAAGTATTAGTTCTTAGCATTTTGTTGGTGAAGCATTGAAAATTTAAAGTATAAGTCTATGAATTTTGACAGCATCAGACCCCATTTCCATTTTTTACTGTAAACTTTAAAAATGAAATTTGTAGTGATTCCTAATTTGAATTTAATTGTCCAAGAAATTATTGGTCAGTTGCTTTAGGCATTACAAAAATAGCTATATAAGACAAAAATGTTATTGAATTCAATAGACATAGGAAAGGTCAATAATTCTCATTAAATTTCTTAGAAACCTCATCTAGCATGAGCTAACTACCACTGAAATTCAGCTCTGAGTTGCAGGATCTAGATCCATAGTTGTCTTTGTTTCTACTTCTCTGGAAAATACTTCAAATCAAAAGTAATTGCACCAAATATTAAAAAGAAAAAAAAAATCAAACCTCCTGATTATTTTAAAGTAATGTTTCTACCTGTCATATTCCTATGCAGCTTTGTATGATTTGAAGATGATTAACTGCAGTATCTTTCTGAGTAATGCTGGAGGTAAAAGACGTAAATGGAGGTAAATGCACTGCAGATACTGTAGTTGATCGTTTAAATCATATAAGGTACTTCATACAAAGTTATTCAATTATTCAAAGTTAGTCAGACTGTCCAAACACACTCCTTTTCTAACCTTAGTATCCTGCATTATTCTAGGAATCATTTGTTAATAATGATATTTTAAAACAAACATATGTTCTTAGTACAGGAATAACCGAGGTTTTATTAAGGAGCAAAAAACCAAAAATAGGTATTTTCTCTTTTTTTTTTTTTTTTTAGGTTAGGTCTTTTATCATATAAAACTACACTTTGAAAGTTAATTTGCAAAAAAAAATAATATTATTCAATGAAGTAAAAAATGGTGGTGGGGGAAAGGAGAAAGGATTAAAGATAGATTATACATTTTGGTCCAGGGAGAAGCATGGCTGTATGAATGAAAGACTACCGTAGGCATCAAGAGTGTTTCTGAAACACAGTTTTCCTTCTTCTTCATTCCTGAATAATAATTTATTACTTGCCTAAAACAGCAGCAGTTTTTACTGGCCTCTCTTGTGTACCTGTCTCTCCTTATTCTCTGCCTCCTTGTTCTGGAAACAGTTTAAATGGGCCCGATACAGTTCCTGTTCCCCAGGGAACAGGGAAGCCTTGCAAGATTATAAATTAGCATTTTTAATCTGACATGTAGACAAATGAGAATGTGTGCAATAGAATGGAGTGTTTTTTTCAATACTGTATGTTTATCAGGAGTGTGAATACTTAATGAGACCATTTTTTGTTGTAGGTAATTCAGATTGTCAGTGCTGTTGACAAAGATGATCCTAAAAATGGGCATTATTTCCTGTACAGTCTTCTTCCTGAAATGGTAAACAATCCAAATTTCACCATCAAGAAAAATGAAGGTAAATATAAAACATATATAATGGGTGTCTGAACAGCTTAGTTTTGAATTGCTTTGTTGACTTCCAGTTACTTTACCAGTTTTTCCCTTGGGCAATTACAATGTAGATAATCTGTTTAATGATACCTTCTTAATATCTTTTAAGCTATTTCCAATATCTTTACAGTAGATAAGAACAAAGTAAAATGAATACTGAATTTAGATCCAGAAGACAGCTCACTGGCTTAAAGAAAATGAAAGGATGGATTTACTCCCTGTTTTATTTCTGTTAATTTGAAATTCCAGAGATACTCTGTAAGATGAAAATCTGAAACTATGTTGATAAATAAATGTTGATCCTACATTGACTGGATATAGATGGGAACATAAAATTAAGTATCTACTAAATCCCCCAAAGGAAACACATTTTCAGCCTGTTTTTTGTGTATATAAAGGTTCCAAAGTATTTCAGTTAGGCATTTTTACTAGAAAGAGAAATCTGCTAGGTCAGCAAAGCCCAGGAGGGCAATTTGTATCACTACACTTTCAAGCACTTCTGGAAGGGCATAATGTCATTTTGTAGTACTATAGAAGTGAAATTTCATGCGTGACGGAAAAAAAGACCCACTTAATATTGTTGAGCAATAAATTTACACTGATCTTTTTCTTTGGCACATATATATATTTGAAGGTCATATAAGAAAGAGCTAGGAATGATCACAAGGATGCTGTAAACAGTGCTTTATCTATTTGTACTTACTTGAATATTCAGAAAAGTTTTTCCATCTCTGCTTTTTTTTTTTTAAATAAAACACTACCGTGTCAGGAATTCTAGTCAAAATTCAGTCTCTTATTTCTCTTATTTGAAATGATAATGAAGGAAATCCCTATTTAGTCCATTACTAATAGGAAGATGTGTGTGTGAGGTGTATGTGCATGAGTGTAAAAGTAATACATGGTATGTCAAATAAAGAGAAAATGTTGTTTTCAATTTTTATTCTAGCTGTTCCAACCAAGAGGAATGATGGCCTCATTTTGTTAAATGATACTATAAAAACCTAAATTCTTAAATCTGCTTAAATATATCCTGAATTTTTGTTTTCATTAGATATGTTTTCCTCTTTTAGCAAAGTGTGTCTCTTTATAGTTGTACTTTCGTGTAGGAAATACATCTCTGTATGTTTTCTCCACTTACAGGAGAAGATAAAACAAACCTCTTCAAAACGCAGTTCATAATCATCAATAGTGTAACACAAATTGACTTAAGCATCCTACATGTGAGGTGGTTTGCTTTGCACAGCATGACAAAGTAAAAAAGCCTTAGCATTTCTCTTCATGTGTAAATACTTAGCTCACATCACTAATTAGCCTTGTCCTTCCAATCTGTTACCCATTGAAGACCCACTCTTACTTCTAGTTACAGCCAATGGCAAAATGACTCCTGGTCTGAGTGGGAGCAAGGAAGCTTTCTATATAACATGGTCTAGAAAATTAAGTCTGGTTTTGTTACAACATTGCCACTCAGTTTTACAGAGTCTTTAATGCATTTGAATCAGTTAAATGTGTAAATCCTCATAGAACAACCAACTGAAATATCTTGAAATTAAAAATCCACTTGAAGAGACTTTTCTGATTTAATCTTTCAGAATCTAAGAATAAAATCCCAACTATGCATACCATCTTTTTCTATCAAGATTGCTCAGTCAGGGATGCAGTCCATGGCTGATGCTAGAACATAATCTCCCACAGGAAACAAATATTCCTGTCAGAGCCAAAATCAGGGTATAATTTGGTTGAGGTGAGGTTTTGTGTCATTTAAAAATCATAAATCTTTAGTAAGTCTTTATTCAGTTATGCCACTTAAACAATTAACTTGACCGTGACTTTGTCTTGCATATATCCGCTAGATAAGCATGAGAGTTTATCCTTGTTGAAAAAACTCCAGTATGCCTAAAAAAACTGAACTCACAAGTCAAATTTCTCCTTAGTTGTACTAATGAGGGTCTGGGCTGTCCAAAAGCCAGTTTGGTATAGTTTCTTAGAAGCAATGTAAGAAAATGCCTGTAACAAACCCTGCTCTCATTTCTGGAGAATTATGTTTCTAAGGATCGGGTCAGTGTACCACCCGCTTGGGCTTGGAACAGAAAAATGTTTCTTCATGCTGGCGGGCAAAATCTTTGACCTCTTCCTGAATATGACCTCAGCCTCAACTTCCTCCCATATTCTTGGCCCTGCCAAATTCTCTGAGGCAGCAGAGACTGACTTGATGGCTACTGAAAAAATGCTGTCCTCTTACAGATATTATAAATGGATTGCATTTTCTCAGGAAACCTAATATAGAAACCCAATCTTTTATTTGCTAGAATTAGGTTTTTTTTTTTCTTTATTTAAATGATTTTTCTTATCTTACCTTTCTCCAAAATTCTCTCAAGTGCAGAGATAAACAAAAGTATCCCTCCTCAAGAACGTTTGTGAAATGATATTAAACTTTTGGATTCTTCTTTTGTGCTTTAGGTAACATTGTGGCATTTGGCAATTACTTCCCTACTTCACGAAGTAATGATGTTTATCTGATCTGGTGGCACTAGTACGCAAACAGTGCAGTTTGGCATCTGCCAGAGGAAGAAAGCCGTGATGTTCTGTTTCTGTCCCTCATACTAAAGAATATATGATGCATGTATTTTGGAATTTTCTCTTGCTATATGGAACATAATCATAACCATTAATTAATTTAGTTTGTTGCCTACAGGCTAATTCTATTGTTTAAACTTTCCAGATTGCCCAAAGGCAAATTCACATGATACTTCAGTAATTAACTGTGCTGCCCAGATACACTACAAATACTATGATTGGCTATGTTGTTATTGCCAAATATGTTTAACTGAGTGACACAACAGTGTATTTTCATCAGAAACCACAAAAACCCCACTTATCCTAAGATTATATTATGTATTATAGAAATTATCCTGTGATCATAGCAGAATCTGTTCCTTGACATGATATACTGCTATCCTGTATTTGCTTGGTCTGTTAAATTTGCATATATACAGTCCCTTCTGTAGACAAGATGCCCAAAACTGTAGAGGCTGTAATGCCTTTCTGATGTAAGTAGTGTAAAAACGTAAGTTTAAATGTCATCATACATCTCACTGTGAATGTCTGTAGATCACCTCTTCGCAGTCTTTATTTTTCATACCTCCTGCTCTGTTCTTTCTGTTTTCTGAGCCCAGTTTTCTGTTACTGAGTATTTTTTCTTAGGCTTTGTGCCTTGCTAAATGGGCAGCTAGTGATAATCTGAAGTAAAGCAATCCTACTCTCTCAAACTGTAATGCAAGGAACACTGATCATTTAGATTGCCAGATGCATAAACTTTTATCCCTTCACAAGAGATAATAAAATTATATAATAAAAATATAAGAAGTTAATGCAACATGAAAAACATGCTATGTTTTCTGTGTTAGTCCCGGTGACTAAACCTGTGACTCCGTGACATAACAAATTCTTGACTGCATAAACTCATATAGACTGTCTGGTCACTTACTTTTCACATGTCTTTGCGCTGGGTTTCTGCATAGGAGTAGAAATAGGAAGAATGAAAATAAATGTTTTGTGTAGTGTGTCTGACAAACTTCAAACCAGAAAAAACCTAAAACTTCAGATGAAAATATCTGATGTTTAGACAGGTGTGGATACTCTCTAGCAATGTGTTGTAAATTCCTTAGCTGAATGGAATTAACCCTTCCAAAAAGCTGTGGGATCACAATAATTGACAAAAACCTGACAGGCATTTAGACAACTGATAAGGACTTTGTACTATCATGGCATCAGTAAGTTGAAATGAGACCTCTGGAAATGGAATTAGCATTTGTTGACAGTCTTTTTTCAGGTGAGTGGTCTTCACAAAGCATTACCTAAAATCTAATGCCAGTACATGGATCATCTCCTGCATCCCAAACAATACATTCACAGCAATACCTGTTTTCAGCATTGAATTCCTAACATTCTTATGGTTTCCTTAGGTTGTTCAAGTGAGAACAGAATTTTGTGATAAAAGAGTTTTGACATATAAACATTTTGATATGCTGCCAATGCAATTTTTACTTTCAAAAACTAGCAAATACATCTTTGCCATAAAGAGACTTAAAGTTTTTCCCCAAAGATGTTTCCATTGCTATTCCATTTTTCTTCTGCCAAATTCTGTTTCCTAAAGGAAAAAAACCCAAATCAAATGTTTTACAGTGCCTTTGGATACAGTAACTCTTCTGACAGAAGAAATGGCACATCTCTACTGTATAAATGTGATATTACATACCTCTTACTAGGGCTTATGTAGTACAAGCAATCACAGGATTGTTTAGAACATGGTCCGGCCTTATCTTTGGGTTAAGAGAACCTTATGACATGTGTTCGTATTCATGCAGAAGTCAAATAGCCTTATAAGTAATCAGCCTCCCCTCTCCCCAGAATATTCAGTGTCCATCTGGTGATTTGAGCTATGAATTTGGGCCAAACTGGTTTTAGAGAGTGCATAGTAAAGAGGTTTGTTTTCTTTTTAAATTGAAGCATTATGTATACTTCAGTGATAAACTATCCTGTTTGTTCTCTATAATGAACTTTAGTGTTTATTCTCAGCCATGCTTAGTCTATTATACCTATGATACCTATAATAGCTCCCAGAATGTTCATGTTTAAATGTCCATTTCTTTTGTTCTTTCCATCCAGCAAGTTTAATGTGTCATTTATGTCCTCATTGTACTGCCTTGAAAGTATAGGCAATGTGTCATGTTTTTAAAAGGAAATAGCCTGGTATAATCACTTCAGTCACTACCTGGCTTGCATGCCTTTGTATAATATTGCACATCTTTAAAATATTCTCTATTTCTCATCACCTCTTTACCATTAATAAGTATTTCTAAACTATTATGAAATAGCCGAAGACAATTACATGCAACCTGTCTTTTAGATATCCCAAATAATAAAAACAAATGATCAACACTACTTCATTTTTGAGAGTACTTCTGTGTCACTGTGTTTTTAATGTAATAAAACCTATATTTTTTCCACATCTTTTTCCTGAAAATATTTTTAGCAGCATCTGTCAAATGTATACCTGGAGGGTGAGTCTTTTGTTCCCACAAGAGTAACTCTTGTGTTAAAATGAGTTTCTTTCCCTGAATCAGTTTCTTTTGGCATTTCTCGATGAGCACTCTGCCATTGTCTCAGCTGCCAGCTAAAGCTCCTTCTGTGTTTTTGATTGACTTTTCTTTCCAAATATATACCTCAGAGACCTAAGAGGTGGCACTGCTATTTCATTGCCCTCCTTCCACTTTGCCCAATTTCAAAGTTAACCCACTGACCTCAGGAACAAATTGCCTTAGCAAGGACATCATTAAACCCATCATTTCTTGATGGATGTACAATGAACATCTAGAATAACAGCACCCATATGGTCCCTTGGATGTCAGCAGTAAATCCTCATACATTTTTGCAGTTTCATGCAATTTTTAAAGAGCCTTGGGAAACTTTGTGGCCCAGCTGCCATCTACTCCAGAGGGTGGTTCACAATGGGAATTCTTGAGGGAAAGCACATGCTTATATATTTCTAATGTGTTTAATTATCATCTTAATTTCTTTTATATATCAATAATTAGACTTTCTAATTAGACAACTCTAAAACATACCAAATCACATCCTTGTTAGTGTTTTAGTAAAGTTAAATTAAGTGATGTGATCAGAGATGTGTCTTGCATCCTATAAGTAAATACTTTCCTACCATGTTTGTCAAGACTAGTGGTACAGAGTAACATCTAGAAGATGGCATCTCAAATTGTAAAAGAATATGCTGCATAATCTAGGAAACAGCATTGATTGGCATCTCTCTTAATAGGCATAGTTTTGTCACCAGAAATCACAAGGAATACTTGCATAGCAACATTCATTCAATATGAAAGTAGTGGAGTTCAAAATTATTTATTCCAATGTATTAAAACCCAACAAACTAACCTCTAATCTGCAACTTCTGTGCCAGAATCTGCCATCCACAGGCACACTTTGTGTTTCTCCAGAAGTGTTCATAGTGTGAAAAAATGTATTATAAATAGCATACTATCAATCTTTTTCTCAGCATGGCATTAAAACTGAAGCTGTTTAAATAGCAAAGTTCAATGTTTTTATAAACTGAGGTTACCAGAACAACCTCAGATTATTGAATTTTTTTGTGGATGATATAGTTAATAATGAAATTGTTAATATAAAATTATTGAAAGATTTCATTTTTAGTGTGGTTGAAAAGTTTTGTTCAATAAGTTCTTTTTTGCTTACGTTATAAATTGTAAGTTATAGAAGTTAAAACAAAGCGTAAAGAAGATGTTTATATTTTGCTTAGTAGAAAGGTCTAAGTTTTATCAAAACAAATCATGTGATAGTTACGGTAGCTAAGCTCCATGAAACATTTTAGTTCTGTGGTTTTAGACTATTCTGACATTAAATCGTATTTCAGAAAACTCTTAACTGTATTTTGGATGCATACTTACCTTTCTCAGTTAAAACCAAAATGTGATTTACAAGCCTGAACTACCACATTCTACTTATGATCTACAAGTTATACTACACTGCTGGGTCTGAGTCCCTTTCTAAAAATAATGTCTCAAGTGTGTCTTGATCTGTGTGCTGGAAAGCATGTACGAATTATGATCTGGCTGTGTGGTGATAAGAGAACACTATGCTACCTTACCTCCCTCACTACTGGAGCAAGGCAGGCAGGGATATCATGGCCTGAAAAAGGAAAGGAGAGATTCAAGCTTCCAGTCAATTACTATGCAAAAAGTGGTATTCAGCCAGTGCAAATACTTTTCCTGGAGCAAGTGGTTGTGCATTAGGTGGTAAGTGCCAAGTGCCTGAAATAATTTTATTTTTTTTTTGTAACAGTTCCTTATTTGTCATACTCAGGTTCCTTCCTCGTTAGTCCTTAGGCAATTAACCTGATTGAAACTACTTTGGATCAGAAACTGTTTTAGATCATTCTTTGTAAGAAAAGTAATCGATTTTCTTATTTACATATCTGACAATTCTAAGATGTGACATAATAGACTGTCTAAAGACTCAGAAAGATGGGCCCTTTCTGCTAGTGATAAAGTGATAAGTGATGTGAGGTGGAAATCGGTACTACAGATCTTTAGACCATTCTCAAATTCTAGAAGACTAGTAGAATTTCAAGTTAATGATAATATTACCGAGGGACCCCAATACATTCTATTAATGCTCAGAAGTTCCGTCTTGCTAGGCACTGAATGCATTTCCATTTCCACTGTATGATTTCACATTGCAGTTGAAGTAATATATTCAACTCCTTTCTACTAAACCATTTTGTGGTCCTAGCAAAGTTACACTTTTCCATGGTGTAGTAGTGTTAGTCCCATCTAGTCTGAGAATGTCAGTGAAAATATTCTCAGTATATATCTTTCCTACCTGATAGCTTTCTGCTTCCTTTCCCCCTTCTTTCTTTACTATCATCACTATTGACTATGTTCTGTTATTCCCTGATGTTCTGGTTTTCCTTGATGTTGAGTATCCAGTGCCATTTGAAACAACTTCCCTGGCATAGAAAGATGTGATGTTATTTTCTGAAGTGAAGATTACGTTAAAATAGATGGGAAACCAGCATTTTTCCACTCCAGTCCTTTGCGTGCCACTTCCTTCACTGACACTTGCTTCTGCTGTCTTTCCCATCTTTCTTCTTGCATGCAGATCACTGCTCTTTCTGGACCCACTTCTAATCAGAACGACAGAACAGGTGACGGCTAAGTGCCGTTCCTCTGCAAACATACTTTTTAGCCCTATCTGGATGATTTACACCTTCTTACGATGGTTATGTGCTTTTCACCACTTCGATAGGCTAAAGAGATGAATCCTTCTTGGTGCACGTAGCTGCTCTAGCTGAAACTGTATGTCAGAAAAATAGAGTCAGCTTTTCGAAGGCTAACTCGGCTACCAAGCTCTTCCACACTTTGACCATTCTGTCTGTTCTGTCCATCTGAAACCTTATTCACTCCTCTCCTGTATTCAGGATGCAGGGCTCCAGACAGATTCCCTCTCTCCTCCGCCCTAAGCCAGATGTGATCCATCAAGTCTTCATTCGACTGGACAGGCCAACCTGATGAATCAACCAGCAAGGAGGGGGCCATCTGGTAAGCTGATTGTCCTCTTTTAGGCATCTTTAGGCTCTTCTTCAGCTCTGCTGTGTTCCCCAGCACATCTGTACTTTTTATAGTTTTGTAGCTGGCGAAGTGTTTCTGTGGGAGCACTGCTGTTCCAAATGCTGTTTAACCTTTCGGTCCTGTTTTAGTTTAGCCCTGTGGTGACAAATTCTTTCCAAGCCTTACAAAGACAAACTTTCAGACAACTACAGAAGAGTTGTATATGCACATGGGAAAATAAGACTAATTTTCACAGCATCACATCCTTGCGGAAAGCGCCTTTTTTTTTTTTTTACCACATGAATCAATCACAATTACATAGCTATTTCAGGACATTTATGTAAACATGACCCAGCCCAAAACAACATAAAATGTGAGTGATGAAATAAAACTGTATATATGCAGCATGCCATTATGCATACATCACCAAAGAGACTTTTACTTCACTCATTCTTAATTTATTATTTGTGCTGCTAGCAGCATAATGTTGCCAAGGCGTCAATTATGTTTCATTTTATAAATCAAACTAATTAAGAACCAGATGCAATCTGAGTGAAAAAGATCTGAGGTCAGTGTTGTGCACCATATGTACGACAGTGCTTGCTTATGATGAGGAGATGGATTGGGCAGCTGTGAATTTTCCTGCTGTAGGAGTTTCATAGGAGTGTAACACACTTACCTCTCTTTTTCCAGTTTATTTCTTTAATTTCATAATGAAACTAAAGAAAAGTGAGCAACGCTGCCATGACTTTAATAGACTAAGTAAGAGATAAAAGGTTATGAAAACAAAACAGAAGAGGAAAATACTTTGGTCAGCAAATTAGCATGAAAATAGATCTATTTTACCAATAGTATGGAACATGGATGAAAGAAATAACAGAGATAAGAACAAATTGAATCTTCAGTGTGACTTAATTTCAGACACATAATGGGGAAGATAAATATTAAATCAGGGTGTCAAAACTGAACTGCTTGGCAGACAGAAAGGCTTTGTTCTTAATAAGTACAAAACTTCTCAACTAAGTGCTATCAGGACAACAGTAAGATCGGCAGTACCATCTCTCTGGAATTTGTTGTCCAGTGAAACATTGCTCCCATAGCCCTTTAATTTTCAAAGGTTCCATAAGTGCTTTAAAACATAACTCCTTGAAAGCTAACAGCACCCATGATAATTCTATCCTAGGACGTCAAAAGTATTTCATAGTAGTATTTATAACTAAGTGAATATGGAATATTTGGAGATAAGTTTCCAGATTTTTAATGTGTTAAGAGATTTCTGCCAAAGTACCATGCCTGGTTTCATAGATAGATCTAATTCCTCCAGGTTTTCTGCAAGAAACACTTGCTGTAGTGGAAGGGTTCATGGACAATGCTTTGACTATGTTTGATTTCTTGTAAATGGGTTTAATTCACTGAGTAGGAGGAATGTTGTCCTGGAGCTGCAAGTTCTGGTAGGACCTCTCCCCCTTCACCACCTCAATATATTACCTGATAGAGACATATTGCACCTTAAGAAGTCCTCCTCTGTTTTCACCTCACTGTTAGGTATTGTTTTGTTTTGAATATTTGGATTTTCTCTCTAAGCCTAATCGGTAATTATCATAGAATCATAGAATGGTTTGTGATGGAAGGGACCTTAAAGACCATCTCGTTCCAGCCCCCCTGCCATGGGCAGGGACACCTTCCACTAGACCAGGTTGCTCAAAGCCCCATCCAGCCTGGCCTTGAACACTTCCAGGGATGGGGCATCAACACCTTCTCTGGGCAACTTGTTCCAGTGCCTCACCACCCTCAAGACCATTTTTCTTCCTTTTTTTGCACCTTGTAAATTTATTAGTTGCTGTCATTGTGGAATGTGGTTGGTTTTTTTATCATGTTCTAAATACATGCTGTTGAGGGGGGAATAACAGTTAATTTATTAGTTGCTTTAATTGTACTTTTCTTTTGTCAATTAATGAGAAACTAGATAGGAGTCTCATTGTAAAGTTTCAGTGATAGCAAAGATTAAAAGAACCCCAACACTCTGTTACTAAAGGAAGAATCTAAACAGGCTAAAAATGAAAAAAAATACAAGCAGGAATCATCACATATTAGGTGTTAAATTTTCTTTTGATCAGTAAAAATCCCCTTTTGTCATTATAACAGAAATAAAGTATACAGTCTATTTGCACATGGTTCCTCTATTAAAATAGAAGGTCTTAATTTTTCACACTTAGCCTCAAGGCTTGTCTGATAAACTATTGCACAGCTAACATTATAATGTGAATTTAAAAGACAAAGACCATGTTCCAATTTGCATCTTGTTTTGAGCCAATTACACAAGTGGTGTACAGGAAGGAAGTAATTATTACTGGAATCACAGTCATTCTTCCTACGAGGTGACCATTACATTGATTATTATGTGAACTCTATGTCTATACATTCTCCTGAACCTGTCTGGTGTGGTCGAGTTTATTCCATACTGTGTCATTTCCCCTTTACTCCTTTCAAGGAGGTGACTGTTCAAGAATGGGCTGTATTTCTCTGGTAAGAGCAAATATAGCACTGACACGCTGAAGGAAATATGAAATTTTTAATCATTTTGACCAGAACTTCTCACGTCAAGCTTTAAAGAATAAGAGAGACAAAGCTTTTATTCAGTTGGTTGGGATTTTTTTGTACCACTTATGATATTTTCCCATCAACTTATGATTTTGTAATTTGTATGGGTGGCCTTGTTGTCACTTCGCTGGTCTTCATTTAATTCTATCTAATTAGGATGTATTCTATTTGGCAAGCATCCAGTAATTAGTGATATATTTATGTAATTATTAGTATTTAATATTTATATAATAAATATGTCTAGAAGGCAATCCATTCAGAGGCCAGAAAAGAGGTAGTGTACATGATTTTACTGAATGCCAAGATTTTACATACTGAGCCAAATGCAGAAAATAAATGAAATGCGTAAGTTGACCTGTCTAGTCTAGGGAGAGAGTTTACATATCCTAAAATGATAGGATGTGCATACTTGGTAATCAGTGCTGATTATACAGGGAGTGAAAATGGGCCCCTCTTTGAAGTGAGATAATAAGCCAGCTTGTTAGGGAGAGATAAATAGAAGAACTTCAAGAAAAGGACCAGATGTCTGCTTGATGGTGTTGAAGAGGGAGAGCTAGTGGTGTCCTTTGAAGGTAACACGGATGGATGCATAGTCAGATTACAGTGAATCAGCAAAGCAGTGGTAGCTGTCTGCCCATATTAAGGTAGTAAAAGTCGGATCACCCCAGCTTGGCCTAAACTAATTGTGGGCTCAAATAGGTAAACTTCACTTTTGCTGTAGGCTAAGGGCTGTGTACATTCTTGAGCAGTGACTGTAACACTCTAGCAATTTTTTTCATACATCTGATTCTATAATAAGAGATAAGTCAGGAATAAAGTCTTATCTGTGGAGTTTTGAATGGAGTTAGGCATTGCAGTCATAAACCTTAAAATGAGCATCAATAATAATCACTGAATGTTGATGAAAGTACTCTGCTGTATTTTCTAGAATGTTGGACTGTCTTGAACATGAACACTGACCTTTTTTTGTCTTTAATTTTTAGAATGTAATAAATGACATAACAGTTTCACATTGCTTTCATAAAAACACATAGAACTTTTTGGTTTTGTTTGTGTTTTCTTAGGAAACTTTCATTCAGTCTAACCTAAAATTAAAGCTAAAATCTACATTATAGGAAATAATAAGAAATAAGATTAAAATGTTTCATGTAGCCTTTTTGAACTTGTCACTCCCTCATCTTGCTTAACTCTGTCATGTCACTTTCTAAAACATTTTCATCCATTATATATGACCCTTCTGTAAATTATACAGTGTTCACCCCAATAAAGATTAAGACCTTGTGATCTAAGAGCTCTCTATAGGAGTGATGGTTTTTTGGTTAAGGAACTGTTCTGGAGTTCAGAATAGCTTTGTATAGCTTGGTTACAGGTTTCCTGTATGATTATGGACAAGTCGTTTAATCACTGTGCCTGTCATTGTGCCGTGCATACACTGCAGACGTTCTTTTAAAACATTCATCTGATATTCACATATGACATTAATGGCACCTATTGGCAGCTCCCTATGGATTGGTAAAGACTGAGATTTTCAAGAGTGGTTTACAGTGTCTCTTTGGATTCTTCTGAAACTCCCAGTTAGAAAACATGTAGAAGTTATTCTGAGCTCAGGGAAGGAAATGATGGAGCCCAGTCTAATGACAGCTGTAGCTAAAGCATTGTTGTATCTTTGATACAAGCTGGAATACTAAATATAGAGCAAGGTAGTTTAGACTCGATTCTACATAATATGTCTCCTTCTATATTATCTGTATTTATCCCACAACATTACAACTTCTGTCTTTGTACTACTTTTTTTTATTTTTAAATGAGAAAAATAATTTTTGTAACAAATCAACTTTCTCTTATTTTGTGTTTGTCTTCTGCTAACATGCAAGACCAAAAGATGTATTTGCCTAAAACTTTATAGAGTTCTAATGCAGTCTGTCTAGCAGAACCACTTCCTTCTAAACTTTGTGTAAAGAATGTAGCTTTTTCTAGACTAAAATTGTTTTTCTTAATCTTTTTTCTTTCCCTTTTCCCAGTAAGGAAACATGTATCTCTCTCAAAGTATCTGTTGTTTTTTTCTGTTCTCCTTTTTGACTATTTGGGTTTCCTTTCAGGATCGTGGAGGGGTTTTTGGCATATTAAGATGTATTCTCCTTTGCCAGTAGAATTACCTAGTCTCTTGTAATACTTTTACTTGATCCTGCTTCATACTTGTATTGCAGCTTCTGCCAGTACACTTCATTTCTACTTTGTCCGACTCTCCATCATGAATTAGAAGACAACAGGGAACAATTTCATGGGGATAAACATCTTAGCATAGAGATGCATTATATATTTGCACCTTCTCTGATACGAAGAGAATGAATGAATAAGGTGTCTTCTGTTTTGTTGCACATATAATTCAGCTATGACTAACAAATGTTTTACTATTTGCAGAATCTCCATCCTTGGAGATATTAAAAAGCTGCCTGGACATGGTCCTGGGCTCTAGGTAGCTGTGCTTGAGGAGGGAGTGTAGACCAGGTGACCTCCAGAGGTCCCTTCAGACCTCAAGTGTTCTGTGATTCTATGAAAACTCTAGAACATCTTATGAACTGATGCTATAGTTTGCAGATATTTACCAACATCAGCATTGACTTTGTAATATCGCTACAGTGGTGAGGCAGAATTCAAATGTTGACAACTTTCCCTGTCTCCTCCTTCTTTCCAAGTTATGTGTTGTGTTGCACAATGTATATAGCAAAGTTAGCGTCTTAACAGTATATCCCAGTCTTAAAATTTAGATGCATATGCACATGTGTTCCTGTAGACCTGTTTTGGTTCTCAGTAATCTGACTGTGTATGGTAGTTTGGAACTTCTGGCTATGCTGTTTTCTCTATGTAGTGTTTACATGGTGTGTAGAAATGTTCCCAAGATTCTCTATGTAGTGTTTACATGGTGTGTAGAAATGTTCCCAAGAGTATCTGGAACGTTTCCTTTGAAAACTTTATACAATCTACTCCACTCTACAGATAGGTAATTGTTTTTTTCACTTACTGAAATTGCTTCTAAGAAGGCATTTTGCTGTTCCCTGCATTTCAAGTGACCATCAGTGTTCACAGTAGGAGACATGTCCTCATTGAGAGGTGTGCATATAATAAGACTTTATATGTATACTTCAGGTGTAAGACAGAGGTATAAATGATTGCCATTAATGGCCTGATGATAACAAATTGTTACTGTTATATGTAATCTGCATATGAGAAAGTTTTCAAAAAGTCATTATCATGCTGCCTGTATGCCCAGGGGCAATCTTATACCGTAGCATTTCAGTCTTTCAAATTACAAAAAGCTAATATAACTCTTGATGACATTTACAAAAATGTATAATGGCATTCCTTTCAGTTCTCTCACAGAAATTATTCTCAGTCAAGTTAAAGGGAGTTCTGTGTATATAAGAACTGCAGGATCTGGCACTTTTTAAAATGAAAGCCACATTTTTTTTCTTGAGTGGCATCAGCTCAAGAAAATGTTAAGTCAAAATTTTCTTAATTTATTTTCCAACTTAAAATGCCTCAGCCAATGTAAGTCGTATTTAACTTTCAATGCTCTTTGGCAGAGAGTACACATTCTAAATTTCTTCTCATAGTAAGTTATGTCAGAGTTATAAACCCCTGAAAATTGGCATTTTGTAATGGAAGTGCTGACAAGACCTTTATTACACCAGTACAAATACGCAGCATTCCAATAAATGCTGGGTTTTTATAGTCTAGTGGTTGCTTTCTGCCACTGTATTTCAAAGCAAGCATGATAAAAAAGTAATAGCATAATAGAAATACACTGGTATAGCTTGAATTTGGCTCTAACTGTTATAACAAAACTTCAATATTGTTGATATGTCCAATTCCAGATTCAGTATTAAAGGACTGTTACATGATCCACTGGTAAATTGTTTAAAATTCTTACTGTGTGCATGTGTATGTTCCATACAGTATTGGAACAGAAAAGACAATTATCAAGGCATGGAGAAGTGGATGTTAAGTTGCTTAGTGTGAAACTCACTTAAATGCCAAGAACACATCACATTTAAAAACCAAAATGTTCCTGCTTATGCTTTATTTTTCTCACTATGTTAATCATAGTTTACATTCTACAAAGAAAGATTCACTTCAAACATCTGTGGTTGTCTTCATAGTCGTGAAGACTCTGAACTTTTCCAGACCCTAGAAATAAGTCACTGAAGTGAGAATTGAAGGATGCGTGTGAAGTGAGAAAGGTGAAGAACATAGGATGGAATTCTTGGAACTCTTTCATCACCTACCAAAAGTAATATAAATTTCATTGAATCTGCTTGAGATTTAGCTTTACACATAGGAGAACTCCAAACCAATGTAATGTGTAAAACTGTAAATCTCACAGTGACCTAAGGGACTTGGATATCTATCTTTAATTAGTTTCATCTCCTAGGCTACGCTTGTAAGTACGCATTCATAGAAAGAATAAGAATCCATTATCCCTAAAGAGAAATACAGATGGCAAAGCCTTGGGATATTTTGGCTTTCTTATTTATCTTGCACTTTTTGGAATCTGGTAACACAGTAATGGAAAATTCTTGGTTCAAATGCAAAATATAGCCATTATTTTATCAAAGCATTAAGAAACACAGTATTACTTTATGAAACTTTTTGGTTAAAATAGCAACATAATAGAATTAACTAGAATATGTAGATTTCAAAAATGATCCATCAGTCTATGCAAATTGCTGTGTTAATAATGTATTTTTAATGCTGAGCACATTTGACAGCCATTTCATCTCTCTTTCTAAACCAGAGCTTGGCAACCTGCATTAATTCTTACACTTTACAGATGTAACATTCAATGCACATGCCATGTAGTGATGTGATCCGAATAAAGTAAAGCATGTCAAAGCAATGTGATTATTAGTAAACAAGTTTGTGGCTGGCTTGTTGAATACAGAAGAGGAAAGTGAGAGGCAAAAGCCAGTTCTGTTTTAGCATATCTTACATCTTCACTAGCCTGAATTTGCTTCAGATTATGGGAGTGTCAATTGTAACTGGCGCCAGGGGACTCAGAAGAGATAAATGGGCATAACATCAGAGCGGGTGAGATTAAAATCAGGTGTGTTGGGTACAGTTCAGACAACTGTGGTAACTCTGTAGCTTAGACCCAGAGCCCAAAATTTCCTGATTTGACTTGTCGTAAGTATCTGTAAATTAAAAAGAGAGAGAGGTACTATGTCCTAAGTATGTCTCTACCTCGTTAACAATAAAACTAATATTGTTTCAGACTCAATGTGTGCTTCTACATCATTATTTCTTCAGCAGGGATTTTCTGTCCTTCCTTCAATGGTTAAAAAAACAAGATACAAAATGGAAGAGTTGTTGCTAGACTGCAAGTGACCATATAGACATGTTAGATTATAGCTCTGCTGGACTAAAGGTCAAAAGAAAGTTTTAGAATACTTAAGAGACAATTATTTAAAGTTCATACTTTTCCAAAGAAATAGAACTAGAAATTATACAGACTATTATCTAAAGTTCACATTTTTCAAAGAAAAAAGGTAGGAGGAAATGCTTATTCCATCACTTTGCTGTTAATTTATCTGGGTTTTTTTATTCTGTCAAGAATTTATTTACTACAAGTTCTGCATCACAGTAGTATTAACATGATTATTCCTTTTTCCAAGAAATTTTAACATATGAGAATGATGTATTCTTATACATGATTAAATATTACTTTGCTCATGATTCAGAATTCCCAGCAGCACTTTTTATTTCTGCAGAGGAATACATGACCTGGAAATGTGGTTTTTTTATTCATTAGTTGATTCAGCAGTTCAATTCTGGCATAAGCTATTATTATTTAGGCCAATTGGTAAAGAAAAAAAATAATCAAAGATACAAAATATGTGACACTTTCCAATTCTTTTCCTCATCAGTACATTTTCTCCCATGAAATACTTTTTTACCTGTCTTCTTATTGATGTTTTAAGGGATTCCAGAAAGTCCAGGTCTCTAGGAAAATAAAAATTCATTCGTGTTTGCTCATGTCTCGTAGGAATGTTCTGTGAATTGCCATTGTGTGTCAGTATGGCACGTGACTTACTGTGGTGCAGGAGAGACAGTTTGATCAGTCAGCTGAATTTTTATAGCGCAAAAACTTTTTTGTTTTGAACCTGATGTCTGCTATCAAATTTGATAGCGGTCATCAATCTGCTTTTTGAAGACATCACAAATTTTTGACATTCATGAAAAGCAGGTCAGTTTGAAATACCAGTGAATGCTTCAGTGCCCATATGGTTTAGCTATCATAAATCAGACAAAATATATTACAAAAATGGCCTCCTTTTATTTTCAGATTACTTTATAAGCCTTCTACTTGAAGAGAACATTTATGCCCTTACCATACAGATTAGGCAAAGAGTCATCTTTCTTGTAAACTGCTGCTCAACAGGATTTTGTTTGAGACGTTAGGTCATCAAGGAAGATCTAGTACATGCATAAAATATTACACATGACACAGCTATGTATATGTATTAGCATATATACGTACATGAGTTCTCATAAAAATGTATTTAATGTGCATAAATACATCCATCTTGAAAATACTAAGTTTAATCATGAAACCAAATTTTTATACTAATACTAATGAACAAATAGATGTTTTTTTCATCTACTAATGACTCGTAAATTTATAACATGCAAATCAAAGTTGTTCCCTTTTGATCAGGTATTGCTTTAAAAAGTGTTACAGCCTAAGGCAGAAACAAAAAACTGTCTTACATAAGCACAAGTATATCTCTCAAAGCATTTTAATGGCATTCTTTTGGAAGTAAGAAACTGATGCGTCTAACTTGTACTTAAGCGTAGTCTGAAAGATACAAATCAGTTTTTCAGCTCGGGGCCCATCTATGGATAGTGTTCTTTTACAAGGTGAACAGTGATGAGGGTATGCTTTGAGTTGCTGCCTCTGGTTTTTGTCAGAAAGGTTTTAGGTCAGAAAGCAGGCCACAAATATTCTTTCCCACTGGTTTTGCAATTATGAGAATAAAAAAAGATTTCAGATCAGTTGAGTTGACAGAGAGATCTCACATGTGGGAGTATGAATAGTGAATTGTTGGGGCTGCATTCATTGTTTCTGCAGTGTGATTCTGCCAATCTAAATATGCGTTATTTGTAAATCATTTTGTAGAAAGGTGTGTATTATTGAGAAAATATGCAACAGAATAATGATTAAGGTATGGCTTCTAGATCATGCAGTGTATATAGAGTCTTTTTGAGAGTCCTTTGTGTCTTTGGACAACTTTATTAGTTCCCAGTCTCTAAAATGGGATTGGAATCTTCCCTATATTCTGCTATATTTCTCTGTCGTTAGGTTTGAACTTTGAAGAAAAACAAAAATATCAGTATTACTACAGATCTTTTGAAAATCTGTGTTTAATGTTGTAAGGTCTCCGGTACTGAATAGTAAGTATTACAGGAGGTACGTACATGAGTTAATAGCTATGCAAAGAGCAGAAATGCTATCTTAGCCTTCTCTTCAATGTTCTTTTCCAGTGCATTTGCAGATGACTGCTAAATATTTTATAGCTAACATTTCTTATAATGTCATATGTTTTGTTTTTTTCTGCCTGCAGTTTGATAGTTTCCATTGAAACCTCAATGATAATTAATAAGTTATTTCAATTTTTTAATGTAAGAATAGATGCCATTTATGAACTGAGAAAGGAAATGGATGAGCTGTCCTTGTCTTTTCATTATCAAAAAAAGCAGGGAGTATCAGAGTAAGGATATTCTTGCTGCTGTTCTAATTGTGCCAAAGGACTTTGTATCACAGAGAATCTGTTTTAGACTAAAAAACGTACACAAAAAGATAGCTCTATAAACATGAAGAAACATGTATTTCTGCTGTTCTAATGTTTCCAGCTGTAAAGTTTCCAATTGAAATTCTTTCTTCACATAAGTAATATAACCAGCATAGATAACAATTTCTACCACAAAGTCCTTAATACCATTAATGATTTAATCTTTCTGAGAGCATTATGAAAGGGATAGAAAAAGAAAGACACGAAAAGAGCTATGTAGGTGTAAGGTTACACAGCAGGGAAGTCCACTGATCTCAAAATATTAGAGACCGTGAGAGAATTAAACAATTGCAATAATGTGTGCAGAGAAAATGACACTTGGGTGTAAACTGGCTGCTTCTGATTTTTACTTTTGTTCTGTCATTTTATTGTCTGACTTAAAATTGCAACATGCGTTCTTGTACAAAGTGGAAGATGAAGTTAATTCCTGCCTGCTAATTTCACATCCAGATTGATGTCGATGCCATTAAAGTCACTCATGTCCAGCAAATCCAAAAGTAGCTTTGTATTAAAATTATTATATTTACTTTTTCTCAAAGTCTTTCATCCAAGAACCTCAAAAGAGATCAGGGGGTCTTGAAAAAAGTGCGAATCTGGAGGAAGCACTTGGCCCTGTGGTAAGCATGTCCTTGGTTGTGGTTATTCAAACTACTTTTGTCTAGAAATCACACTGGACATCTTGTAAAGACCTTCTGCATTGCCATTCTTTGTTCCAGCTGTGAGGGAGATATTCCCATAACAGCCTCTCTCATGGTTGTTTTGCAAATCTGCTTGTAAACTTCAGGAACTTCATCTGGTGATCTAAATGATTGGTTTGGTTTTATGTTTAAAAAAGGTAAACATTAGCTTCAGATCTAAATTGTAGTTATATATTCCTGGAGCTGTGTTACTCTGATCTTACACTGATGCAAAAATTTGTGATGAGTTAAGACAATTATTAAGATCACTTATCTTGCAGTGTTCCTTAAGCCTGCAGGAGAGAATATAGCTCCTAGTCCGTCCCATGTAGTTGGTACATCATCAGTGAAATGGCATTTAATAGAACTCTGTCATTTCAATGGACTTCTTCAATCCCTTCCCCACATAGAAGGGTACAGAATTCAGGGAGGTTTATTTTGATTGAGAATGTCAAAGGACCTCCTGAATATACCTCACTGACTGGAGGTAAAGACCTAGTGTCTTTCTTTGCCTGTGGCAGATTACCTCAGAGCTTTATTAACAGAGAGGGGTTCTATTTTCTGCATGTATTTTTCCTTGTTTTGCTACAAGTAACATGAATAAATAAATAACCTGAACAGCGCTATAATGAAGGATCAGTGGGTTAATTGGAAAGATGAGTGGAAAGTGATCATCCCCTCTCCAGCTGAGCACCTGCTGCCAAGTTAATTCATGCAGCAGTGCTGGAGGTTGTTCTGGAGGAGATTCCTGCTGTGTTGTCAGCTATGGCTAAGGGGAATGTCCACAGAGGAGAAAGCAAATCAGATGAGATTACTGCTAATCAGCTGCTAGGGTTTATTTTCAAGTTCTAGGAACCAACTAAAATGTCTCTTAGAGGGTCATTGTTCTTCACTCAAGAGTCACATCTCCAGCAACACCAAGGTATATTTATTCGTAGCAAAGAAGGGGAAGGAGTTTGTTGCTAACAAAATTCCCAAGGTAAAACTGAGTACTTGCCATCCAGTGACAAAACAATTTAGTCATTTCATTTTGCTTTTCCTCTTGACTACTTCTGCCCGTTTCTTTCCAGGCACAACAAATTCAACTTTAGTCTAACACAGCAGTTTGGGTTTGTTTTTTTTTAAAAAAAAACACCCTCTGTAAAAAAAGAAAGGTTATTCTTTTTTCTCCTTTTCTTGCATCTTTTCTTACATAGTACTAACTATTCAGCCATTACAACTTCTTTTACACTTAAATAGTTCAGCTAAATGTCCCAGATATCTTGCATATCTTTTACTTTATCTCATTTCTTTTGAACTTGAATTGATAACCATTACTCAGCATAGCTTCACTGATTGGCTGAAATGGGCACTGTATTTTCTCCATCCCTCCTCCTTCCTCTCGTTTTTTCTGCCCTCTTCTATTCGCCTCTTTGTAGTACTCTTCCTTTTTTTTACTTTGTTTTAGTCTCTGATTCAGGCTTATTAGAATTTTCTGAACCAGGCAGAGTAGCAGTGAGTGTGTCAGAAAGAAGGAAGGGATCTGAAGCTGTCACCAACAGGAGCAGCTTCTTTTTTTCATTTCTTCTTAAAGCAGGTGCCTTAGCTCTTTTGCATATCTGTAAAGGGCAGGGATGCTAGGGCTCAGCATATCAGTCCCTTTCTCCAGCTTGGACAGAGAAGGACTGTACCAGGCTTATAGGAAGGAACAGGCTGTATCAGTACAGATTTCTAGTGCACAGGAAGTCACTGTGGAATATAACTGTAAAAATCTCTGGAGTTCTGAATAAATGACTGCAGATGTGATACTTTTGAGTGGGATTTATCTCAAGGACAGAAAGAGCTGGAAATTGAGCCCTGCATAGTTTTTTTTCCTTTGAAAGGTTAAAGCAAAAGGATTAAGGATGCAACTTATGCTGAGGTATTTTTAATTTCGCAGGAGAAAGTGAAGTGGACAGATAAATTTATTTTTCAGTATTTGAAAATGGGGAGAATGCAGAGGAGGAAAAGAACACTATCAGATAAAAAAATGTACTTTTTACACATTGCAGTAGGTGTGGTAGTCACTGTTACTTTGGTAAAGCTATACACACCAATATTCAGGAAAACTTAGTTACAATATTATTTTATTAACATAACATTTCCCTTTGTTCCTTACAGTTCAGCTAGAGAGCAAGTATGACACTGGAAGTGGTTTAACTTGCACACCTGTGTTTAAATCTCTGACACATTCAACCAAGGAGGAGGAGTGCAGTTTTTGCTTAATTCTAAATGTGTGCTAATTGTTGACTTAAAACATACTTGACTTTTCCACTGCATCATAGTGGCACATATCACACTGGGTATCATCAAGGAGTTCAGTCCTATTTGAGTTGTCAGAATCCTTAAGAGCTTATACCTGAAATTTATCTTCAGTAAACACATAGGCATCCTTTAATTTTAAAAAAGGCCGTGAGGAAGGACTAGACTATTTATTTAGCTCCAGGGTGCCATCAGTTTTGATTTGACTGTTTCCAACTTGAATAGATAAAAACTCAGGATTCCTGGAAAGAAAACTCATTAGGAATCCTTTTTGTTCTTCAAAGGTATTATGAAGTAGCCATATTTGTACTGCTTTATAAAGTAGTTAATTTTTTAGTTGATCTTCATGTTTTACATACTCTAAATGCTATGAAAATGCTGAAATTATTACATAATCTGCAATATAAATTATAGTAAGAACCTCTCTAGGCTGCATAAGTGTGATTAGTAGGTGATTCCACCATGGACGGGATACAGTGCGACTGCAAAATCAAAGACCCTGAACTTCAGAAGGAGCCTACTTGAAGTTCAGTTTCTTTGTCACTGAATGGGAAAACAAGCCGCCTTTGCCCTGTTTTATGAGACAATTACCCATGTGCTTAAATATCAAATAATCTTTCTTCATCTTTTGTTTTATGGCAGTAATGAATTAACTGTAGGAGTTCTCTACTGATTGATACCTTGATATAGATTCAGGACATGATAGAGTTTAGTAATGTTTCATTCTGTAATCATTATATTCTGTAACTACCTTTATTCCTTACTAATATGCCTACTTACTAAGAAGGACTTCAAGAATAAAATACTGTATTTTAATTTTTTTTTTGGATGTGAAAAATGTCTTTGCAGTATTTGCTTCGTGACTGTTTTCCCCTTCTTCCTTCTCTACATCTTTCTCTGGCTTTTGTATTTCATGTATTGCCAGCTATTTCAAGCATACATGTCTTTTATGTTGGGGCAGTGATACATGCTGCACAAATACCATGGGCTGTCAGAAATGTTCCTGGTGATCACAGTTAGTACAAATTAAACATTTCTAAACTATTTCATGTTTTCAGGTGAGTACCTGACCAGTACCAAGATCAAAGTAGATCCAAAACTTTCTTACAGTCACTATATGTATATGTATACACATGTTGTCATGCACTTCAGGTACCTTTTTTTGGGTTTAAACTCAAGAATCGGGTCTTTGTTGTATCTGTCATATGAACGCTGCCTGTCTTCCAAGTCTTCTCTTCCTTATGACTGCTCCATAACTCTCAGTAATTTCTTTCCTTCCATGGAATGGCATTTAGTGATTGCATATGCCCATTTTATACCATAAAATATCAGGAGACTTACTTTTGTTCATGATACTTTAGGAAAATTAAATTTGGTAGCACAGGGGAAGAGAGGTTAATGAAAGGAGCTACAATCTCCTTCTCCCAAATATGATGTGCAGCTTTATTTTTAAATTGTTGTTGGATTCCTTAGTAACACACACATAGATTCGTATTCTGTGTGTGTCAGAATCTTTTCATTAATTTGTGGTGTTATTTTTGATGAAAAAGCACAAAACCCCAAACTAGTACGAGTCAACATGCACTCTGTTAGTATATAACTTATAATACTGAATTTTTTTTTTATTCTACAGCATAAAGCAGTTAAAAGCAAAAGTGAATATTCAAGTATGTAAATAAAGTTGTTTGCATATTTGATGCACTCACTAATCGTGGTTTATACCCAAGCATTCTGGCACATACAAGACCATTAATACTTGATAGTAGAATGTTGTTTAATGGCTCAAATCTGTAATTCTTACAACTATTCACAATAGAATCTATATGATTACCCTAAGTAAAATCAACTTGTAATCATTTTGATGGTGACTATGAAAGATTTAACTGTGTAACTTTATGTCTGTGTAGGATGCCATGTAGACAGATGGCTCTGTATGTTTCTGAAATTAAGTATCTGCATGTGTATGCAGAGGTAAGGAAGTCCTAGACTCATTTCCTCTGCCTGCCTTCATAGGAGACACATTCTGGTTTGGTTTGTTCTGTTTTCATCGTTGAGGCCCAATAAATGCTGAGATCGCTGGAAATTAGGTCTACAACTTTTAATACATTCAGCTTTTCCTTTATTTGTCTTTATATTGCTCATTAATAAAAAAGAAGAATCTTTTATAGCAAGGCAAAATATTGTGCAATTTGTGTTTATAATGCATGGAACATTTGTTTTAATTGATGAATGTGCTTTGTGAAGTTTGGGTTACTTTAACATGTCATTTCTCTCTTTGTTGTACTGGTGGAATATTTATGACTGTGTGACTTGAAAAACAGTGATGAATCATGATGGGAATACATCTGTAGGGATGTATACAGAGAAGAAAGTGAGGGGTTGCCATTATGATCATACCACATGACACAAGAAAATGCTTATGTTGCAGTCTTTCACGTGGGGCATGGGCAGCCGGACGGAAAGGGGAAGGATTTCTGTGTCACATGCTGCTGGTATGATGAGTATAATAAATTGCATATGTGTTTGTATAGAGGTTTTCTGAATGTATTAAGCAAAAGCTGTGGTTTTAGCAGTTACTCTATGTGGTGAAGCAATGCAAATTTTCCCTTTTCCAGATAATACTCTCAGCATATTGGCAAAGCATAGTGGATTCAGCCGGCAGAAGCAAGAAGTATATCTACTGCCAATCATAATAAGCGATAGTGGCAATCCTCCCATGAGCAGCACTAGCACTCTCACTATTCGAGTCTGTGGTTGCAGCAGTGATGGTATTGTCCAGTCCTGTAACGTTGAAGCATACGTACTTCCCATTGGACTTAGTATGGGAGCCCTAATTGCAATATTAGCATGCATCATTTTGCTGCTAGGTATGTATTCATTTGACACCCCAGTGTTCAAAATTTTTCTGATTCCTGGGTGGCTGTAAGTAAGCAAGTCAGTCACATAGAAGGACATAAAATCTAATACAACCTCATGTGCAGCAGTACTGAAAGACTTGTCAGGACTGCATCTCTGCTGTACTAAGAACTGAACAAAAGCATGTAAAGCAAAGTCCCAATCTGAAGTAGTTTTACACACAAATTATATACCTGTTTATTACAGGTATGGAATATGAAACTGAAAATTGAATCAGGTATGTTAAATAGCAAGGTGAACAGAACATATACTGCACATGATGGAAAATGGATTTGTTGTATCTTCTATGCTGCTGTATATGACATCAAGCCAGGGAGAGAACAGTGAAGGAAGAGGCCTATTTCTGCACTTTGCAGCTTCACTTTCTAACTGAGATTTATATCAGTAACAGATTTCAGCATTAAGCTGCAAAAACAACAGTGTAACCGATTTAGAGCTTTTAATGTATCATGATTCTGAAACTGATGTATCTAAGCTCTTTCTTTCTCTCTTGCTATCTCATTCTCTTTCGTTTATATAATGTGAGCCTATTGCAACACATAAAAAAAAAGACACCAATTTCCTTCTGTCATTAGGGCTATGCTTTCAGAAAAACACCCTCTGATTTTGGAAAACTCCATCCATAATGTAGCCCATTATAGACAATGTTCAGTGAATGATGATAGCTTGACTTCACCTAAGTTTGTAAATTTTCCAAAGGGAAAAGTTGTTGTCTAAATTTGAGGGTCAAAGATGGAAGTATGTGAAATCTTATTTTTTATATAAAACTGAGCTTCTGATGCAAATATGAGCTGATAATAGAAAATTAGAGGACTAACCAGAGCTTCTGATAAATCTTCATAACCTGAATGGGGTTGAAGTTATAGGTCTTTCAGCTTTTCATTGCCTTTACTACTCTTATTTTCACAAAAAGCAACCTATCACCTTCCACAACTGTGCTTAACATGTAGTGCTTTGACTGGAAATTTTTTGCCTAATCAGCCTGTGATGCTTTCTTTGCAGTCATTGTGGTGCTGTTTGTAACACTAAGACGACATAAGAACGAACCCCTAATCATCAAAGATGATGAAGATGTGAGGGAAAATATTATTCGCTATGATGATGAAGGAGGTGGAGAAGAAGATACAGAAGCTTTTGACATTGCAACTTTGCAAAATCCGGATGGAATTAATGGATTTTTGCCTCGTAAGGATATTAAGCCTGATCTTCAATTTATGCCCAGGCAGGGTCTTGCACCTGTTCCTAATGGTGTTGATGTTGATGAATTTATTAATGTAAGGCTTCATGAAGCTGATAATGATCCCACAGCTCCACCATATGACTCTATCCAGATTTATGGCTATGAAGGAAGAGGGTCAGCGGCTGGTTCCCTTAGCTCATTGGAGTCCTCTACATCAGACTCAGATCAGAATTTTGACTACCTCAGTGAATGGGGTCCTCGCTTTAAAAGACTTGGAGAACTTTACTCAGTGGGAGAAAGTGACAAAGAAACTTGACAGTGGATTACAAACTTTTTCACTGTTGACTTAATGATCATGTAATATTCTAGGGCCACTGCTGTTAGTTAAAACTAATGTGGCTTTTTGTTTTAGAGGCAAGTTTAGCGCCAGTCATCTATAAAATCAACTACATTGTAATGTTGAACCAAAAAAAAAAAAAGTATATGTTAGGAGGTTAAGTCTTGTGGAGTGTGAAGTAAAGTATGTGGAGTGTCTAGAAGTCTTTGGATATTTGATATTCACTTGACCACTCTGAAGATCGAGATTTGGATCTTTGATTATCTTCAGTGAATTGAAAAGAACAAAAAGAAATTGGTGCTTTGTTAGAAAATGGACTTGCAGGGATTTTGCTGTTGAACAGTAGCTCCTGCCAGTAAGTGTAAAGCTAATGGTTTGTTTATGCATTGCCAACAAAGATGCCGCCACAGAAATGTTAAAAGCAATATCTTGGTCTTCTTAGCAATGCTGAATAGAAATAGCATTGTAAATTCCTACTGGCTTCTACTGTGCAGTGACCATACATTGTACATACAGTCATTGTTGGCCACGTAACCACAGACTGAATATCATCTTTAAATATTGTGTCAAGCCTTAAAATATTCACATGTTCTTAATCCATTCCAGTGATGGGAATAAATTCTACTAATGTGCAGAGATTCAGAGGTAGGGCTACAAAACCTTGCTTTACAAAAGGATCTTTTTCTAGAAGAAGGATCAATCCTGTGCTTCGTCTTCTGAAAGGAAAGAAAAAACTGTGAAACGGGATGGACTTACATATATGAAAGAATTGCTGATTTTATTGCTAAAGATCGAATTTATTTGTTTAATCTTTGAAATAAATATTTTATTGATGTCCATTACTGCTTTTATTTATTAAGACTGATAATCTATAGAATAAGATTATGAAGAAAACTAAATTATATCCATTAGATTTTTTTCTATATATAATGAATGTTTAATACATGTACATTTTGAAATGAAAAATGACAAATTGTTGCAGGTTAAAGCAGTGACCTATCCATTTGCAGTAGCTGAATTTTAAGAGAATGCTGGCAGGAATAAAACTTTCCCAGAGAAAACTTTTGACAGTTTTATATCTTCTTCATAAATCTAGTACCTGGTGTTTTTAATACAAGCACAAACAGCTGGAAGTAAACTGGTTCATGTGAATATTTAAACTATAGACTTTTAGAAATCCACACATAACACAGTACAGTAAAAAACATGCTTATAGTTCTCCACTGTATTAGAGCAGGAACCAGTGTGTACATAATTTTACTGCTTATGTTATTAGCATTTCTTTTCTATAATATTCATAGTGATGCACCAGGGCTCTTGCACACAGAGAAAGAACACTAGAAGCTGCAAGCATACTCAATTTGTAATGCAAACTTGCCATTTAGAAGTAGCAATTGTATAATAAAACTACGTATTACATGCAAATCATCTTAATTTTCTACTTTGTTTTGAAGCTATATTATTGTTTGTTTATTTACTCCATGTATTGTATTCAGAGAAACTCCTGTATT
Organism: Cariama cristata; assembly: GCF_000690535.1. Lineage (NCBI taxonomy): Eukaryota > Metazoa > Chordata > Aves > Cariamiformes > Cariamidae > Cariama > Cariama cristata. The sequence goes on from NW_009615139.1 coordinate 32,601, forward strand.
GTTTCCTACTTTGTGAAATATATTTTTATAAATACTTTTCTGGTTATTGCTTTTCTTTCAGTTTTCCTGTACACTGCAGAAAGGAACCTGCCTGAGTAACTTCATAGTTTTTTTAAGGAATGGAGTTCTTTCAAAATCATTTATTTATTAGTTGAATAGAGTCAAAATAATAATAATAAAAAAAAGAGGATATTTGAAGCAATTTTTGACAGTGTTTGCAGAATTAGATATGCAGCAGCCTGTGACCACAGGAGTTATGTGTGTCTAATTCACTGCACCATGCTGAAAAATAACCTCACACTTTTTTTGCTAAAGTATTGCTAGTAAAAACAATCCCCCTTCTTTAAGCTCCTCAGTAACGTTTGTTCTGCGAACCAAAATATCTTAATGCATCACCCTCAATTTTGCTTGTATTTCAAAATGGAAATACTAACCTTGCTTTAGCTGCGGCATGGCTGGTTTTAATGCCTGTAGTTTTTGGACAACTAATAGCTATTACCACTTCTATATGTATTATTAAAAAAAATTGAAATTAATGAAGTATCCAATTCATTTAAGTTACACTTCATTAAAAAAAATTGCCTCTGAATAACTTTATCTAGCAATTTTGGCAATACTATAAACTAAACAGTGAAGTCATCTAAAGACAGAAAAGAAGCAGTCATCAAGATTTCAATGAAATCAAACATATTTATGTAACAGGCTGTAATAAAAGCCAGACACATTCTCACTGATCACTTGCAACAAATGCCAGGGTGTTCTGAATTGCCATGCCAAATCTAATAGTAGTGAAATGGAAAAGTCTGAGTCGAAACTTAGACTGAGCTGATTTCCAGTCTACATCCCAATCCTAGGAGCAAAGGAAGGTGCTGTGAGATATGGATCACATTATTGTCTATAGTCACCTAAGCGTTTAGGGCAAGTACCTCTGGCTATGAGTTATAGTATATACTGTAGGGCTTTGCAAAGCTGTTTTGTAGGAAAACTCACAAATGGATAACCTTCTGATTGCCTTTTTGATTGAAAGTTCCATCTGAGACCACGACAGCACATTCAGTAATAAGATTTCCAGGAAAAAAAATCCCATCACTGGCACTGTAGGAGAGTCGAAGCATGACAGAAATCTCATCATTGTCAGTCAAAAAGAGATGGTAGCTACTAATGCTGGGCATAGCTGTAAATTGTGCATTTATACAGGTTTTAAACATGAATATTTACGATGTAAAGAGGAGAAAAAAATTAATGAATTTGTGAACTGTCAATAGCAACGTGCTGTTTCTTGAAGTCATTGCTACCCCACCAAAGGGAAATGATTCATTCTGCAAACTAATTCCGTGTAACTTGAATATAAAATTCATACCAATACATGTTAGAGGGTTAAATGTTGATCATTCAGTTTTCCAGCACTTGCCCTTTTTTTTACAATGAAATTAATCCAGTATAGAATTGTTGTGGATAACAATGGTATTTAGGGGGATTAGAATCATATCATTCTACATTTCAAATCTAGATTTAGACATATTAGCGACATTCTTTTTAAGCATGTAAAATGGTAATTCATCTTTTTCAACAACATTTAATTAGCAATTGACTCATTGTAAGTGACAAGGAAAATGCATTAAATTAGAATTATTAATACTGACAAATTAAATTCTTAAAATCTTTTACAAGTGCCAAGCGCCTTAGAGTCCCATTGATTCTGGCTTGCCTTCACCTAGCTGTGTCTCATACTCATTTGTCAGAACTGCTAAAGTAAATCATCCCACACATAAAAGCTGGAATTCTAAGTTTTTGGCCTGGACATTTTCCAGACACAAAATTCAGCTCAGACATTTAAATATGCAAGTACTGTGAAGCGAATAGGTGTACATGTTTACTGATTATAACTCAGAAGACTAAAGGTCAATATGTTGTGTCCTTTACAGTAACTGAAAGCATATGCTATTTGTGTGCTTGAAATCAAATCATGGAAAGCTTATTTAGATGCAATACATTTTTTTTTACCTGGTACCTTTTATACCTTTTTGTCTATGATGAATTTGAAATGACTGTGAAATATACAGGAAAGAAAATGGCTGAAAATTTTCATTTAAATCAGCAGTTGCTGATCACCGGAGAAACATTTAACACTATGGCAATTCCAAATACCATCAACTATATCGCAGTGCAGCAGTAACAATTCTCAATCTGGAGAACAGACAGAATGTCTGCAAAACAGTATGTTCAAAATAACTTTATTTGTACAGCTCTGCTAGAGATGGCTCTGCTCATTTTAATATACAGAGAAAAATAAATCAACTATTCTATATCCATACAGTTGCATGTACCTACATAGAATCATAGAATCATAGAATCATTATGGTTGGAAGAGACCTCAAAGATCATCAAGTCCAACCGTACACCTGATGCCACCATGTCCACTAAACCATGTCTTGAAGTGCCACATCTAAACGTTTTTTGAACATCTCCAGGGACGATGACTCCACCACCTCCCTAGGGAGCCTGTTCCAATGCCTAACGACTCTAACAGTGAAGAAGTTCTTTCTAATGTCCAGCCTGAACCTCCCCTGGCGCAACTTGAGACCATTTCCTCTCGTCCTATCGCTAATTACCGGGGAGAAGAGCCCAATCCCCACCTCACTACACCCTCCTTTCAGGTAGTTGTAGAGGGCGATCAGGTCTCCCCTCAGCCTCCTCTTCTCCAGACTAAACAACCCCAGCTCCCTCAGCCGCTCCTCATAAGGCTTTTTCTCCAGGCCCACATATGTGTGTGGCAATTTTTTTTAACAGCCTATATGGTAATTGAATTCTAGAAATGGATGAATGGGCTTAGAAATCTTCTCTGAGGTCTGTCCAGCTTCAGGAAAACTTGGCAGGTGGTCTGTTTCTGTATCTGATTTTCTTGAGATAATTTCAGAGCTATTGAAACAGCAAAATTGAGCTATTTGGCTGTTTTGTCTCCTTTTCCCTGATCCGCTCTCCACCAGTTCACCTATCCTGAGCTATAACACTGTGAACATAATGTTAGGAAGTAAGTTCATTAAGACCACATAGCTCTTTTTCAGCTGGTTTCAACTGGTGTGTTCAGCATCTGGAAACAAGTAGGCAGGCCAGGATAGTTATGTTTGCCAATCTCCCTTCTCTCTTATTATCCTATTTGTGGTTTTTTTTAAAACAAAACAAAACAAAACCCAAAACCCCAGTGGGAGTCTGTATGCAAGTGGCTTACTTTTCAGATGGAGTCAGAGATGTATAGTTACTTGAGCGAGTTCACATGCTGCATAAAAGAAATAAAAAGTATAACTGGAAGCAATACAAAAACCTATCATAGGAAGACTTACAGTGAAGCAGTCTGGGTTACTTATACCAAGGGACTGTACCTGTATTTTAAATTATGCTGAAAAATCTAAAGCTAATAATGGTGCTTTTTAGTTAATAGAATGTTCAGTAGCAACACACATTCACAAGTATTTCTGATCAAGAGAAGTGAAAAGAGGTTACTCAAAAAATTATTTTTCAGATTTTGAAAGTTTTTAGCAGTGGCAAGATGTCCTAGTAAATTAAAGCTTAGTAAAAGGAAAAAAAAAAAGTGGGAGTATTCACCATTATTAGAGTTTGCTTTCAGAATGTAGCAGGTGTCATTAGCAGCAGACAGAGAGTATTGATGGAGCAGTGGAACCTTTCTGTAGCCTATCGTTCAGATAAGTTGGACTTGTATTATTTCTACATTTGTACACTATTTGTGCAAGATAATATTCGGGCTTTGCTGAAGGTGGAAACCAATTTAACTTGCTGTATAATTCACTGTGATGGGTTTTGTAATCACACTGCAAAATGAGTCTAGCTGCTGTATTATACAATACTGATACCAGCTTATGTGCTGCAGAACTAGTCTCTCTCCAAATAATGTCATAGTATTCTAAATGAGAAAATATAAAAGCCCTGACAATGCTTTTTGTGCAACTGCAACTAAGACATCTTCCAAAATGGCTAATAAAAGCAAACTGAAGCACAGAGTTTCTGGCAGAGCCTTGTAAATGTGCTCATTAGTATTGCCACACAACTATTCCTTCTTTTTACTCCTGCTACCCCTCCACATTGCAAAAATCAAACCAGTGAAATGTACAAAATGAAAAAAATCCCCTTCCCTTCAGAGGGGACATTTAATAATTTACAAAATTCCTTTTCTTCTCATTCCTCTATTTCAGATGCTTGATCGAATGACGTTTGTGTGGTAATGACAGGCAGATAGAAGGGATGAGTAGAGGGTACCTGTTTTGTTACTTGAATGGAGAAAGTATTTATGGTTTGAGGGCAGTCGTACCCTCTCCTCAAAGTCTTGTCAAAATAAAAATCTTGCAGATGTTCCTCTAGGGAATTCTCATCACACCACATATATCCAGGGAAAGACCCTCCTTGATGTATACAAAATAGAACTGCTGTTTTTCTGTGTACTCCCAACGAACTACTTAAAGTCCAATACTAGCATCTCAAATGCATATTCATCAAATGAACATGGGCTGGGTTTTCTGTGGTAGATACCTATATATAGACTTGCTCCATGGTGCTTATGAACACGTAGATTTGTTTCTTTACTGATGTGGAAAGGTTCTGATCTGTGGAGTTTGAAATAAACAGCCAGTAAGACAGAAGGCAGGTAGCATTGATAACTGATGGTAAAAGGATGGATGATTCTGGAATGGGTCCTTATTTCACATCTTAATTGGGTCTTTGTGTTGTCTAAGTCTAGCCTTGATTTTTTACCTACAGAATATTTTTTTAATAGCAAAAAAGTCAATTCCCTGCTCTTCATAACAGCTTGGATTTTTAATTATAAAACAGGTCTTATGTTTGGAGGAGTGAGTGGGGTGTCTTTTTGTTATTTCTTTCTTTGTTAATGGAACTTTCATTGATGGTAACACTGACACAGTTCACTCTGCCAAATTTCACAAGCTGGCAGTTTTAACAATTAATATGAAAATAAAAGATGTGCAATTTTTGTTAACTGAAATATGATTTGTATAATTGGAAGCAATGCCAAACTAGTTGAATCACCTTTAAAATAGACTCCAATAGTCCCACATTTCCAGCCACAGATGTGATCACTTTTGGACTCATTTCCAAATACACTGTTATACCTGTATTCATGTGTAGTTGGTATGAGTCTTACATAGAAGGGAATACCTCAGTCTCTTTAGACATTGTTAAAGGAGTGTTTGCTGTATTTTATCAAAAAAGTATGTAATGACTTAAATCTATGGACCAGGAAAGAATAGGTTTTTATACTCAAAAACACATGCACGAGTAGAATCCAGAGCTGAATTCAAAGTCCTGGTCCAAGGTCTCAGCTGTGAGATACAGGCAAGTGGACGGCTGATTAGAGGCAAGTAACAGATTATTTCGGCAATACCTATGACCTCCTTGCTTCGCACAACCAAGAGGTCTTGCTGCAACTACCAAGCACATGGTTATTTTGTAGGTTACTCGAGGCAAGGGGTTATCCCAGCCTCCTGCCAGGTAAGTTCCATGGCAGGTGAAGGTGGTGAGGTGAAGGTGAAGTGGTGAAGGTGGCCAAGAGCCTGTCATCTACAGAGGGGTAGATGTAGCTTTATAGTCTTTGTAGTAAGACAGCTTTTACAGTCTTCCAGTCAGCACTGGCTTTCTTTCAATTTCTGCAGTTTCAGGTCTTAACTGTTTCAAGATTTAGCAACGCAGCATAACCTGTTATACCAAACAAAGGCAGGTATTGTTAGGTAAAATGTCATTGCAACACAGAGCAGGAGATACAATTAATCCCTGCAGAAAAAGGTCAAGTATGAATCATCAAATGCTGTAGATTTTTAATGGATATTTTCCAACCCTCTTATTTCACATGAAATCGCAGCCATTTTTTTATTGTATATAATATTTCTTCCTTAAATAAAAGTAACAGTTGATGATAAAGGGGCTTTATTTAGACTGTCATAATGTTTGCTGGTTCTTTTTTATAAGTTAAAAAACAAACAGGATTTTTTCAGCCCATTATTGTATAGACCCAGCCTAATATCTGACCAGAGCAGATGACTACATTACTCTCTCGTTTCTGTCCCATCCTCATGAATACTTTGGGCTTGTTTAATGAATTAATTAATTAAATTTAACATTGTGTCTGGTCTGGTCCACATGGCAGTTTGCTTGAGAGCTTTTTAACTCAGACTCTAGTAAAAACCCTTTCCTTTCAGGCAGTGTGCTAATATCAAATAGGGAAGAAAAGTATTATCTTACAAACCTGTGATTGCCTTAATAACTGCTTTTCAAGTTTTTCCACAGATTCTATTTCTGAATATATTTAATCACTTAAAGATGCATGAAAGAATTAGGTGAGTGGGATTTTTTGCAGCCCTAATGTGATACAAACAGAATCTATTAATTTTGAGAATTTACTTCCTCTTATGTTATCATGATGGTCAAATGAGCACATAATGATATGAAGAGTTTTGTTATCATGAACCAACTTCTAATTGAGAATAGAAAGAAAAAAGAAAGGCACTTAAATTAAAAACCCCCTCAGATATCTTTTCCTAAATTTTCAGAATGATTCATTTTCATTTCCCACATATGGACTCTAATAATCCCAAAAGGTACTTGCACTGAAATCAGTGTCTGCTAGCTAGCTTTGCATGACAAAGGGGGCTGGATTTAGCCCCTAGAAATGCTACACCAAATATTTACATTGTAGAACAGAATACATGGATAAAATCCTTATTCTCCACTCAGGAGATGAACTGAGAATTCAGGTACATTTTTTTGATAGAAAGTTACATTTTACATTGAAAACTGTGTCTCCACTGCTGAACATTCTTGCGTTCCTCCTATATCATTCAAACCTGATTATAGGTACTGATAAACATACAACGGTTTTGCAGACTGAAATCTATTGTTTCGCCTTATGAAAAATCAAGCAGTGGCTATAGCATTTTATTTCAGTAATATTTTCAGTGTGCTTTGTGGAATATTTTGTGGAAACAAATACAAATGCTGACAGCCATAGGAAAATTATTTCTATTAAGAGAACACACATTATTGCTGCAAGTGGTCCTTTCACGTGGATCATGAAAGTTGATGGCCTGATATCAATTTAGTTTTCAATACGGAATTATGGGAGCTATAGTCCTCATGAAGAGCTTGGATACATTCTATTGTTGGAAGTCATGACAGGTAAAAAATGTGAGAACTTCAGAGTGAACAGGAGGTTTACAGGGTGTAAGAAAAGTTGTTGGGAAGACACAGATCGTGCTCTAGGTTTTAGTGTTATGTTGTTAAATGCTTCCTCATCCTAACTTTTTGTTTTCATATGAAACTAGAAAACAGTAGGCTGAATAAGCATTTCAGAGAGTGGACCTAGCCACACAATCTCTGAGTGGGAAGTAAGCAATATACTTTTGTTATATAGTAGCCGAAGGTAGAGAAGGAAGTGTGTAGGACTCCATACAGTGTGATACGTAACTGTAGAGATTTCTGTGAGTAAGGAATGCACTACTGAGTAAAGGGGTAATGAACTGCTTAGTCCCAGCAAATGCCAGCTGCACCAGGTGTGAGTGCTGTAGACTGAGAAGGGCTAATTTGCCTATTTCTGTTTTGGCATTTGTTTCTGATTGCTTTTAGGTGGGAGGTGAAGCACAAAGAAATCAACAAGAAACAAACTGAGGCACTAAGTCAGATGTAATACTACACATCCTGATCTAACCTAATACCTGATCAAGTAAGTGTGTAGCAATCATTTTTATATTTGTCCTAGGAACTTATATGTTTTTCTTTGAAAGCTGAAATTCAAATTATGAATACTTGGAAGTGCTTATATAATGTCGTTTGCATTCATAGTGCTTGCTGCTTTACTTAAAACATTCAAACAAGTTTCTGGAAGTTGTGACGGGCTAATGATGAAAAAGGGGTACAGCTGAAAAAAAGGAAAAAAAATTTCTGCTGTGAATAGTTCACCTAGCTCATAGGGTAAAAGCTTCCTCTGTGCAGGGAACCAGAGTGAGACCTATACACCGCTTAATTAACACTTAAACCCACAAAATATGGCCCTCAGCACTGCGGTGGTTTTCTCTGAGGACACAAGCATCGAGAATAAGCTTCAAACTTGCAGGCTATTGCCATTATGTTGGCAGTCTCATACATCATTGTAACTTTCATGCCTGTACCCAATGGCTTTACAATTCTGTAGTGCAGTGTAAGCTGAAAATGTTCAAACTTGTACCAGTCAGCTGGTGAGAATTCAAATAATGTACAAGACTTGAAAGTGAATGAGCAGCTAAAACATAAGGTGTCACTTACAATCAAATCATTGTGTTGTAATCTGAGTCTGAGTATAATTGGTTTTAGTGTATATGCAGTAAACCCCAAATCAGATTGGGAATGTGGTGATTTCTGGGATGAGTAGCAGAGCAGAAAACAGTATAAATGAAAATAAAAAAACTCAGAAATTCTTTCTCCCAAATACATTATAAATATGAGACAGAGTATTTGTGTGGAGTATGGGAGAGAACAACAAAGAAATTATCAAAATTTTGAAAAAGATTCTGCAAACATGGACATTTAACATCCTGACATTCAGTCTTTATAAACAGGATTAATGGTGCAGCTTATACATTCTCAAGTATTTCTATTCTGGTGAGATAACCTGAGTAGATGTATAAGTTTTTGAACAGTTATTTTCTTCACTGTTCTTATCTGCAACAGAAGCAACTTTATTTTTTCTCGTTATAAAAGGAATCATCATCAGAGTCACATGATCTGAGCAATAATATATGTCTGATCATCTCACTATGCCTTAAATAGAGTTTCATATTTCAGATTGCCTTTCACCCGAAGGTGAAAGACAATCAAACATCTTACAGTATTTCTTTCTGATGTTGCAGCATTTCATCTTTTTGATTTGATGATATTTATACAGCTCCTTTGCTTATTGCAAACTGAAGGAAAGATATGTGAGTCGTCTTCTTTTTAAAAAAAGGAACCATCCTCACTGGTCAATTTCAGAGAAATAGCATTGAGTAAAGAAATTATTTTCTTCCAGTTTGGTAGAATTTCACAGCAGCAAAGGAACATAGTAATATATTTTTTCTTTAGAGATCATTTTCTGGAACAGATGGATTTCCCCATCACCACTAATTTGTACATGTTTTAGGGAGAGAACTACAATGAGCCTGATGATGTTAGTATTGATACTAAAAAAGAGCTACATAACTCAAAGGTTTTTTTGAAGCTACAGGTTCAAGCCTGAATTTGATTGCCAATGGATCCCTCAATGTGATACATACATACACTGTGGACACTACTGACTGAGCTGGGAATGAGCATCCACACTGCACAGCTGTCTAGCAGGCAGTGAATATCTCAGAAACTTGATGCCAGAGAGCATTCTCATATTTTCCATAGAATCACAGAAAAAATTAGTTTGGAGGAGACCTCCTGAGACCTGCTCCCCTGCTGGTACACATTCTAAATAAGTCCAAAATTTGTAGCGGCTTCCTTCCCTTTGTGAGTCTGCATTGTCTTTCCATGAAAACTAATGCATGAGGAAGGACTACATATGCAGGTAGAATACTGAGTCTTGGATACATTCCTGGGACTGTCTATTTAGATGTAGCCTAAATTAGTTCAGGTTTATCAGGAAGTGTTATTCTGTCTCATCAGGGGACCATAGTATAACTTTTCTTCTCTCTTACTGTAATACTGAACATATTACTAAATGCGAGTAAAGAAAGGCATTAGAATCAAAGCCACAAAAGGCAAAGATTAGAAATAAAATATCTAGTCCCCTACAAGATTAATTCCTCTTGAGAGTTAAGAAAAAAGGACTTTCAGATCTTGTTTTGTAAAAATACGCAATAAGCTTAAGTAGTTACATGATACTATAAATAACTTGAATTTTTGAGTAGGAATTGTCATTGTAATACATGGATCAATAAAGAGGATTTATATAGTTCCCAAGCAGATACTTCAGAACAATGGTCAATTTCTCATTACCCTTTATTCTGTGCCTGTCTTATTTTATGTATGTGCTATCATCTCAAAAAATATTCCTGACTTACGTCTGTGTGCTTTGCTGATGATCCTGTGGAATGTGTTGCATGCCAAAATTTTATTTACTGTGGGATGGCTAGAAACAAAAAAATAAATCCTCCTGTCAATTCTCCTCTCCTCTCCCACCTCTACTCTGTTTTCTGTCGAGAAGGCAGATGTGTTTTACTAAGGTGAATACTATTTAGTCAGTTATTTTTTTAATTATAACCCCCTTTGGTATAGTGTAGATGAATTGTATGTTCACCACATGTTTTGAGTTATGTTTGAGTTCTGGGTAATAAATGGTTTTTAATCATAACTTCATTCATTTAAATGGGCACAATACGTGCCCAAAAAGTGTCCTTTTCAGTAACTGGTACTGTGTTTACAGATATCTGTGTGAAAAAAATGGAAGATGAACTTGTTTTAAATGATAGAGTCTCTGAAAAAAAAAAAAGTGACATTCAAGCTACATAATTTCTGAAGTCTATCTCATCAATAAAGAAAATATGAACAATTTGCCCTTACATTGCCTGAGGTTAGTGGAAAGGTGGAAAAGAAGAAAAAAAAGAGCTAATGATACTGGATTGGTGAGAGACAAAATAATAATGGAGGATAAAAAAAAAATTGCTGTTATTCACAGGAGGTTCCTAAAGCATTAGCCTGGTTATTTGCCTCCATAGTGGAGCAGAGAAATAACACATTAATAGTTTAATTAATAGCCAAACTTTAGAGACTCTAGGATTTCAAGACACTATAATAATTTTTTCTTGAGAGATTGATTCCATCAAGAGTCTAAAAGAATTGAAGGGGAGGTATATACTTCTCTCTCTTTAATATACATTATTAGTTTCCATTACTGTAGTAGCTGAATGCTTCAGGTTTTTTAACAGTTGCCTGTACAATACTTTTATGTTGTAACAACATGCTATTAACCACCTTGCACAAATTAAAGAAATGAAACTGAGATGCTAAAGGACTTGTGTAGGGCCACATAGAAAATATAATAAAACAGGAACCTTAACCTAAAACCTATGCATGTCCTGTAAGATCAGGATAGCCTTCTTTCCTATTTGTATTAAAACAGACTATATAGTAGACGCACCAAGTTAACAGAATACAGTACAACTGAAGAAAGTGTAGTAGAAAATACCAGATTTCATGTTTCTGTTGTTTGATTGCAGTATCTTCTTTTAACATAGTTGTGATGTTGTTCAGCTTCTACTGAGGTGAACAAGAAACTTCCATTGAGTCTAATGTCAGTGACCAGTTGATTAATTAATGATTTCTCAACATTCAGATGAGTGAGCTGCCTCATTCCTTAGTGATATTTTTAAATTAACCAATCTAGAATTTCCTAGGTGGTTCAAAATTCTGATCTTTTTTTGTCTGTAAATTAATAATTTGCATGTCTCTGCACTCCTGTGAGGTATCAATGAGTGGAACAGAAGTACTATGTGGGAAAGGTATTTCTGAGTAGTCCAAATGGGGACGGTAGTCTCGAGAGATGAAAAAAATTACTCCAGCCTGCTTTTTATACCAAAGGGATGCTTTGGATAATCATTTAAAAAGCTTTTGAAATGAACCTTCAAAAATGTTAGAATCATCCCTCCCCCATAAAAGACCTTTTCTGCATCACATCAGTGAGATGAAATGAAGAGGAAGGTTGCTCTGTTTAAAATTATTTCTTTCTGACATTAGTTTGAATTTGGCTTTTATTCACTCTACAGCAATCTCAGTGGAGATCATGTGGCACAGGCTGCTGTTCCCATGCTCAGAAATTTTACATTTCAATGATATGTTTGTATTTCTAGATCTAAGCAGACAGAGATAAGTAGTGATTTGAGCATGCCCTGAATCTGGAATTTGCTGTCCACAAGCTAGGGAATAAATGTACTTATTATGGGTTAGTTGTTCATGTTTCTGAGGGAGTTGGGACTAGAGGAGAGGATTCTAAATGTTAGTGATGTTTAACTTAGACTCGCACTGTGTGCACTGTGAGTGTGGTGTATGCTTGGGTAGTTTGGCCCAGCTGAGTGTATGCTCTGAATGAAGTTGGTTGGCATAGACAGCAAGGTGCTACCTTTCTGAATGAGTGGCTTTGACATGTGGAGATCTTGGACAAATGGCCATTATCGTCTGTTCTCAGCTGGGTTGCAAGGAGGAAGTAAAGGGGGCCTTATCTTAGGAAAAAATGGAAGGGTGCATCTTGTCAAAAGAAATAACACATTCTCTGTAAAACTGGAAGAAAGTTTGCAGATTTCTCATTCAAATCCTTGAAATGCAATACGCTTGACAACCCTGTTACTCTTCCTTTTTATTACAAGATAATCTGTCAGGCTGTCAACTAAACAAACAGGGTGGCTTTCTAGACAGACGAGTTTTTTTGGTAACAGTTATGATCCAGAAGGCTTTAGGTAATGACATTGCATAAATTATCCATCCAGATTCCTAACCATTTCTTACACTAATGTGAATCTGCAGTAATTTCAGTGAAGTGAAGTTGTAATCCAGAGCCAGCTGAAGCCAGTGAAAAGAACTGACATCACTGTTTGCTAGTATCTTGCTTCTCAATTTCTACTAGAATAATCATGTCCACATATGGACATTGATCCCTGGTAATATTTGCGTAACAATCCCTGTTAGCAATTTTGCTTTCATCTTGGTTGCTATTTTATTCATCCTGTATGATAAGAGATCCTAGGCATTTTTTCTTTCAGTGTTTTAAGGAAAAACCATAGGCCTGAAGAGAATGTCTGCGAATGACTTCTGGTTTGCTTTTTATGATGATTATGGATAAAAGGATGAGATAACAGTAGTTCCATAAAAGAGCAACATACTTTAAAGATATGACATTTCCCCTCACATTTATGCATTATTTGTTATCTAAATATTTCCTTCTCCTGCTTCTCTGTGTTTTGGAAATAACAAAACTTATCAATCACCTGGAACTGTACTGATGTTTCCATGGCAGTTTAGTAATTAGGTCTGTTCACCAAAGGCTCCAATTAGTCCAATAAAATCCTTTGCACAGTTCTTTCAGACAGAGTATTACCCTGCGTTGCCAGCCTATGAATAAAGTAACATTCTAGCCACAGATGACTATTTTCTCACTAATGCAAAATACTCGAGCCTTAAATGTCTTTATTGTGTTCTTTTAGGTTCCTCAGTATTCAATTCAGATCTAGAAATCCAAGCTCTGACCTGAGAATGATCATGCGTTCCCCAGCAGGGAACAAGCAGTTAACAGGTTGTACTCGAAAAAGTGCCAACAGCCGGACAGATTTTGCTCCCAAATGACCACAGCCAGTACGATTTAACTTGTAGACACTTTTCCTTCTGAAGAAAGCAAAGAACAGCTCTTCAAACAGTTCACAGTAATTGCACAGCTATGTTGCACATCAGCATCTAAAACTGCCCCTTGTATAGAGTTCTTATAAGCCAAAGCAGTGCTTCCAACTGGTAGGAATGGAGTGACTAAAATAAGTTCAACCTATTAGACGGGCTCTTCTACCTACTGTCAATGTGCCTACAAAGCTGGTATATGAACCCCACCTTGATCTGACTTGCACTTACACAAGGAAATCATATTCGTACAGTTGTGATACAAGTGAAATTTCTATTGTACTTCTGTTTCTATATTCCTGTCTACAAGTACTGCAATATGAAACTGATGAGGTGCAATGCTTGCTAGGAAGGGGCTGCCATGATTAAGACATGGGAGCATCTTCAGATACACATTGGACAGAGATCTTAAAGGTGGGTTAGCTTTGATTTTGGAGGATAAAGGGAAAATCTGGTGACTTCGAATTTCATGTAAAGTTTTGGTACTGCAAAAAATCATGAAGTTGGTACGTCATACTAATCCAGAGTTCAATTCTTTCTCATTGCACCTTGCCATCTCTCACATCTATTAATCAGTTAGTTCTACACAGTAAGATGCTAGATCTTCTGGGCTCTCCAGTAACATTAAACAATAATTTCTTGTCATGTAAAGATTTAAATTGCTCTTTATTGAAGATATTTAAGTATTGTTTGCAGGCACTTTGTGGAATCATAAGTCTCTGCCATAAATATAATGCATAGAAGTTTGTAGTTTCCTAGATAGTGTAAACAAACATACTATATATTGTTTCCTATACTAGCATAAATGCAATCATCCATGTTCATCACTCCAAACACATATGCAGATACTTAAGTGGCTAGTGAATGAAAAAAGGCATGTACATGGTACATTCACAAGAGCAGAGGAATGGAAACTACTATTAGTGTTCCGTTAAAATTCACAAGTGAGAAACTTGTTCAAAGTTGAAGATTTTTAGCCTTTTGATAGAAAACACAAAACTTTTTGGAAGTCAAATGGCAGTGAGGAAGAAATGACAGGTTTTATCCTTTTGTGAAAACCTGTATGTTTGCCTGCAATGCTTTCACCTACTGCTTTTTACTTCTCCTCAAAACAAAAGTCCACAAAACCTTTTTGCCATGTTTCTGCAGCAGTGAAAGTGTCAACTGTGACAAATTCAAAGCAAATTAAAAATATTTAATTCCTTTTTCAGCAGTTTTATACTGTGAAAAACAAGTTTCATGCCACTTAATTCCTCAACTTCTTGTCATATTCTCTTTTTTTTTAATGATGAAATAAGAGTTTTTATTTCATTAAGGAGAAAGAAAAAGAGGATGGAGGAACACTATTTTACTTCTTGTATCAGTAAAGTAATTGTATATAAAGGCTGGATGTGTCAAATGGTAATGTGAAATATTGCTTGGATGGTGGGGCCTGTCATTTAGCTTCAGCTTTGTTGTGTGGACAGCATGACATCTTTCTTGTACCAATGTTGGTGGTTGAAAACATCACAGTGAGGCCTTTGTTCACACAAAGACCAAGATGTATGTTTTGGATTCTGGCTTTTTTTTGGTGATTGAGAAGGGGAGTAGAAATTTAGCCTTTTTAGTAGAAAACACCAATGGATGCTCCAGTGCTACCTAGCTAATCATAAGTGCGTGTCTTCAGAGAGGGAACTGTAATGCCCTAAACAGAAGGACAAGTGATCTTGGCTGTGCATGACACCAGGAAACTAAGAAGCAAATTGATAACAGGGTCTGGGAATTACATTTAATATAATAGTCTTATGACTATTCAAGGCATCTCTACAGACTTTCTGAACAAAATGCCAATGTGGAGAACATATTAGTGGAAATCAGCAGCCCTGCTGCTGATCAATAGACAAAAAAATGGCGTGATTCTAGTTGGGTAATCTCTAAACACTAAATTTGTATACAAGAATCTGGCAAATCCTGAAGCATCTGTAACTGGAATTACCATTGTAATGCTTTATCACTTTTTGTGGTGCTGAGTGTTTGATGCTTAACATCTAACTTCTTATTTGGGGATTTTTTTAAATCATAAAACTTACCTTTTCTTTGATTTCTTTGAAAAAGTCCCCATTTCATTAAACTGACAAATAGTCAGGTCTATACTGGATAAATGATGCTTACCTCATTATTCCTTGACAGCTTCCTTACACTTGAAAATTGTGTTGTTTGACTCTGTGTTGATTGAGACAGTACAAGTCTGTGCTGTAGGCTAAGAACATGGATCTTAGGGGAGAGTACAACCAGGTGACACTATAGTGAATGCCCTAATACACACTGAAAATTAAATTCTTTATTATCAGGTTGATGTCTGCAGAATAGCATAACTGGCTCTTTTTTTTAAAAAAAAAAAAAAAGGACATAAAATGGCTTAAGAATCGGACATAAAGCAGATGATGACTCATTCTTGCTGATACTGCTTGTCCATCAGTGTAGGATTCTGAAGTAAAAAGGAACTTTAAGATATTTGAATATTTCATTATTTTTTTAATTAGAAACTCAAGGGTATAACCAGATCATTTCTGAAAACTGTTGTAATCCTCTCCTCACTCTTTCTTCTGTCCAGCAAGCAACCTTTGTTTTTTCTTCCTATCAATTAATATGACCTCTCAACTTCTCCTCTAAGAATAGGGGAAAGTATGATGGAATGTGAAGATCTCATAAACAGCTGAGCTGTGACTATACTCATAGATAACCAGTGCCAAGTAGAATAAAAATATGGTCATCACTTTTTATTCAGAGGGAACAGATGCTCAACCCACATCATTGCCATGGAGACCTTGGAATTCCTGAATACCCTGTTGTTGAACCTTTAGAGATGTAAATGGGACATGCAGAGCACATAGCTCTTAAGTTTTGAATACGCATAAATATAAAAATGAGGTATCATCTACCTACATACAGCCTATAATTTTCTTCAGATTGATTTGTGAGTATTAGTGCTAATTTTAGTCTTTTTGTTAGTATACGTTACATTTGCTACAAACTAAATGGCAGAGATTTCCCTTTTAAAGTACCTTGAATTTTCAAATGTGTACACAGAAGCTGGAGTAATGCACAAAGTTATCTTGTGTAAAATCAGTATACTTTTGCCAATTGATCTATTATTTTGAGCTTTTTATATAACTAATGTTTTGATAAAAATAATATATGAATACTAATAGTATTCCTTGTGGAGATCCTTTCCTTAGTAGATATCAGAGGTTTACAAAGGTACTGAGATGTCTGTCTATATATTTGATGTATCTGAGGTATTATTACAGAACTGTTCATGTGTGTCTTGATCAGATAGCTGGTTATGTAATCGCCATGATTATCCCAAATTAACATCTTGAAAATTATAATGTAATGCACAGTTCATTTACGTTATTTAGTCTTGCTGGATTAACTCAGATGAGTGATGCATATTCTGTCCTGTATTTGTTAAATATTTCACTTTTGGGTGTATTGTTAGACATCAACCAAGTAATTCATGATTCAAGATGCACATTGACACAAAAGCCCAAAATATTCCCTATAAATAAATTGTAACTAAATTGTATGAGAACTCATATTGGGTCTGAGCAAATAAGTTAAATTCCAGACTTCTCCAAGTAGTTATTTTGTAATGACACATTATTGTATGTCTAGAATTTTTGACAGCTCCAGTTGCTGATTTAAGTTGAAAAGGGATCTTGATCTTGCCTCAAGAGCTAACTTTGTTAGCCATCTTATTTGACTCTTCAAAACCCCAGTTGTTGAGTTTAGTTGAAATCACACAGGCGATGCTGGAGACGATGTACAGCTGGTAGAAGCTAAACAATGTTAGACTAATTTGGAGTTGTTTTGCATGAGTTTCACTGAGAGTGCAGAAGTAACAATGAAATGTAAGTACATCAACTATGTAGATACGGAGAAAGTATAAGGTAACACAGCAGCCTCATAGTTAATTCTGTACTTTTTTCAGACTACTGGGTACATAGAATCGGTTAAGCAAGTTTAAAGATTTTTACTGTGTTAATTATTTTCAAGTTAGGACTGTTGTCCATATTATTTATCCTCTAGTGCATTAAGTTTAAATCTTGCCTAAGATTCTTCTATCCATTCAATATTAAAAATACAGGCAGCAACAAAAATTTGTAATATAAAACAAGCAAAACCTTAATAAAACCTCCTTACCCCACTCACCTCACTTGCAGAGGAGTTTTGGATTTGAACTTGGTTTTAATGAAAAATAAAATTGAATGTTCAAGTTCAGAACATGCTCACTTTTGATACTGTATTTGTTCACTAGACATTTTTCAGTGTATTCATTTCTTCCTACAGTCCATTTGAAAGCCACATATTCATCAACTGACTGCCTTGGTAGCATTTTAGTCCAAGCTAACATTTTTTTTTTCTCAAAGATAAAACAATAGCATAGTTCTTCCAGTAATGCAATATTTTTGTTTAATTTCTCATTGCATTATGCTTGAATGTCATTTTTCTGTTAGATGAAATGAAAATTATATCCTTAAGCAAACAATGGGAGATTCTGCCAGTATGACCTTTAGGGTCAATCATCTCATTAGCAGTCAGCTTTTACAACTGCATATTATTTATAGGAGAGGGATTTACAAGCTGTTAAACTAAACAACAAATTAAATTGTCCATGAGCCATCGTCATCCGATATAGAAATTCCCCGTGGGTAACAAGCTGCTGCTTTTTCAATGGGAAGTTTTGGAAAAATTTAATACACTTTATTTTTTGCCAGCACAACCTTTATAGGGAACAGTCCCTTTTTTATTATGACGGAAAACTGTGCCATCAGTGTAAACAGCTCCAGATGCACAGTGAAATTCAGCAGTCACAATCCACAAGCCTCATTTTAATGAATGCTCACAGGCATCTCTCTCGTCTGCTAATTGTTTTCAATCAAATTTAAAATACCACAAATAGAGAGTCGCTCAGTAGTGCATTTACAGTCTCCATTAACTAATGGTTTTTATAAAATATATTTAAAAAGCAATAATCTGAGAAGATAGCTTTAGGGAAAGTTTCCATCTCCGCATTTTGAAAATAGTAGTATTGTTTCAAATAACCTGTCAGCCTGAGCATGATGTGGTGTAATAAAGAACTGTATTGTGACATCATATGTCCAATGTTCTTAAAGACTACCTAGACGAGATTTCTAGCATGCCTAATGATGCTGTTTTGCACTGACACACTTAAGTGTACAATCACTTTAGTTTCTGTCACAGGGACTCTTCATTTTACATGTTTTGCTGCTTCTGCCTTAATCTTTTCAGGTATTTCAGTCTTAAGTGTTAGTCTTCTCATACAAAGTCTATTAATTGCTCTGTTTTGAATCAAATTGCTTATTGCTTTCAGAAGTCTAAGTCATTGTTCCATTGTATGTTTCAGCTTACGTCACTTTTGCGCATTCTTTTTTAATTCTGTCCTTGCAAAAGAAACATAGTCCAGTCCTAATTTATCATTTCCCATTGTTTCAATACCTCATTTTTACCTGAGAAACATTGTATCAAGATAACTCCAAGCAAAAGCTTCTTCTGTTACTCACTGTGCTTTGTGCTTGTTCTGGCCTCTCTTTATACTGCATATGGATGGGCAGAGAAATAGAAAGCTGCTTTCAGGACTCCTGAACTCCTTATAGTCAACTGTTTCTGGAAAAGAAACAGAAAGAAACAGAATCCAGCGTCCGGTGCTTGCTTAAAAACAAAACAAAACCCCATAAATTTTTCCACACTTTAATATTTAGTCTATATTGCTAGACATTGGTGGGTAGGGTAGGGGAGAGCCAATCCTGATACTGTAAGATCAAGTGAAATGATGCTCACTTTTAATAAGAACTAAATGTAATTTGTGAAATCTGCATTAAACTATCAGTGCCATAGTTCAATCAAGTCAGCAAACATTTGATAACTTACTTCCTCTATGACCTTAATCAATGCTAGACTCACTTCACAAATCTAATCAAAGCCAATGATTTTTGAGAAGTCTAATGATTCTGTAACTAATAACACTACCAACATCAGCCCTACACGCTGACCTTATGCTTACATTCATGTTAAAGATACAAAAAATGCCCTGCAAGACATACAACTTTACATAAACCCTTTCTAATTCATCACACAGCATGAATGTAAGCCCACTTATTTGCAGAGAGAGATTTTATCAGGGTAGTGGCTCTACAAAAGTTACGACTCTTTTTCTGGGCTTCCATGAAAAGGTGAATCTAAGTTTAGACTGGCAAGAAGTCAAGGAGGACATGCAGTTTTCATTACACGAAGGGTATGGTCTGTACCTACCTGCTTATACACTTAGCATGGACTAGACAATCACACAAATTACCATGTTCCCAAAAGTGTCTAGGACAGATTCTCACGGAATGGACAGGAGGTCTAGTTCTTTAATAAACTCATGTGCAAGGGAAAATTTGGGAGATAACATAGGGCCCTGAAGACCTACAGAAGAGGAATACCATTTTGCCATGGGTTGAACACTAGCTATGGATGACTGTTGGCAACTTCCACTCTGGTAGAAAAAATATGCAAGGACCTATGTCCTATACTGTGGGACTTAATTCTGGTTAGCTCTCAAATTGATTAAATTAAACAAGCTGTTACTCAGTTAAAACTCACGATTAGCTTTTCATTTTCTTTTTTTCGCTCACATGTCAGGAGAACATTGTCTAAATCCCACAGTGAGAGTTCACATTAAAGAATGAACCACATTTAAGTACAGTTTAGGACTTTTTGAAAACAACTCAGTAGAAAATAGCAAAATATGAATCACTACTTTAAACCTGTGAAAATGTTTTCAGATTATGTACTCCACATTCTAGAATGATAATATTTTGTACACAATGCTAAGCTCCAGAAATTACATCTAAATAAAAGACTTCTGCTAGATATTGGGCATAAGCTACTGACATCGCTCTGTGCCAGATGATTAATTCAAGTCACTCACAATCACTTGAGTGGCATCTAGTTCTTACTTGTTATGACTGTCGAGCCATTGGTACTATGAGCTGGTATATATTTTGTTGCATGCGTCATCAGCAGAATTGCAGCTGGGTCTCACTGTAGAACTTTTATTAGAAAGATGATGTATGGAGCAGAAGGAACACAGCTTGACTTTCAGATCCCAGACTGAGTTTGCTGCTCTAGCAGTCAGAGAAGTGGGAGAAACGCTTTTGACATGCAAATTTTGTATCATTTTGGTACAAAGGCAAATGATGGATGATAAATACTATATCCCATTATGTAAACTTTACACTTTGCAGACAGAACCACACTTTGATATGCACAACCAGGAGAAAAGGAGTCAAAGGGGGACTATGATAGGGACATAAATGTCTACAAATAATTGAGCAGCAAGAATCCCTGTTGTGTTATTGACAGTGGCTGAAAATGGCATAATAAGGAGCAATAGCGTGAAATTACTGCATAAAAGAAAACATTTAAATCAGACATTAGGGGAAAAAAATCCTTAACAATGAGAAAAATTAGGCAATAGAAGTACCTTTTTGCAGAGATATTTAAAACATCATTATGTTCCAAGTGTCATGTCACTCGACAAGTAGTTATAAAAATTGTGGTTTCTTTACCTGTTGAATCTGTTTGTTTAGTCATATATACTGATTTTTAGTGACAACAACTTGGTTTTATACCATGCAGTTCTTATCATGGGCACTGACAAACAACAAAATGAGAGAGTAAGTTGAAGTTTACCAGGCATCAGTTATAATAAAAAAAATTGGTGTTCTTTAGAGTAAGTTGATAGTGTCTTTTGGATTCCTGAAAGAAGATCTTGATTTTAGGATTAATTTTGAAGTAACAGAACTAAGCATGTCACTTTACTTAAAGTGCAAAATTCAGCCATATGGCTGTTCTAAGCGGAAACATAACTTTTTTAAAGTGTGCAGTAGTCGTACTGAGACTCGGTGTAAGAATGTGAGAGAATCAAAGTCTGTGGTAGAAATAATATCTTTAATTAAACTGCTGATAGTGCTATTGAGCCTCTTTTTATAATCCAGCAGAGTAATAGCCTTTAGGTCTCAGTCTCATTTTGCAGGTCACAATGCAAAAACGGAATGAATTCCAAAGTTTGGAGTAGTATGGCCATGTTGAAATGTACGAGAAATGCTGAAAGTTAACACTACTTCGTTTCTGCAAGAAACAATGAAGTTTGTATTCAGAGTTTCTTTTGTGTGATGAACTGTGATAGTACTTTTTTAAAGAAAACATCCTGTGTCATGGGGAACATCTCAGTTGTATTGCTAAGATTTCATATGAGTAAGTAGAGGATGTTTGGTTTTGGTTTTGAGTGTTATTTTGGTTTTGCGCTCTAGTCTTTGGTTGCTGTACAGTTTGTTTCACATTTGGGGAGCATAAAGGAAAATTAAGGATAGATGGCAAGCGCTCTTACTTTTGGCTATAGGACAGAAGCCATCTGTAAGGCCTTCTCCTGGTAAATGTGCATCTCAGAATGCAAAGGTTAAGCAAGTCCTTATATCAGGTGGTACATTTTGCAAAGGATTACATGTGAGTTTCTGCAGTAATAAGTGTGGCACCATAAGAGAAAAAATAATCTAGGATGCATTCTTGTTTCCTGGTTATT
The DNA here is from genome assembly GCF_000690535.1 of Cariama cristata. Taxonomy (NCBI): domain Eukaryota; kingdom Metazoa; phylum Chordata; class Aves; order Cariamiformes; family Cariamidae; genus Cariama; species Cariama cristata. Next base: position 54,625 of record NW_009615139.1, read on the forward strand.
TGCTAGAAACAGTATTCTTATACAAAGTGGGAAGATACCTTCCAGAATTGGGTGGTTCAGTCTTCTGCTTATTAATGAGGATGTATTAGTCATTGTATCAAAATCTACCAGAAAGTACTGTCTAATTTCTTCTCTTTGTTTCTCATTCATTTTTATTTCATTCTTTTGTAAGGAAGTTTCCTGTTTACTTTTTGAAAATTCACCGTATTTTAGCATTTAGAGTCTGCTAAGACTCCTGTCCATCCCTAATTTGTGCTAGATTCTATTATCAGCAGTCAATACTTGACGCTTACTCATGAACCACAAGAAATCCATTATATGCAATATGCTACAGCTTTTAATGTTGTAGGATATTGTATGTGTTCAGCTTAGACTATTTTATTATTTAGCTTAGTTTATTTTAAGATAGATCAATACCACCTGCTGAATTGGGTACTGTTTCCAAGACATTCACTAGCATTGTGGCTAAGAAAATAAGCACCCAATCACTGTGTGTATTCTTTTTTATCACTTAAGATAATTCCAGCTAAAGTAATTTACGTACACTTTAAGAAATTGAATGTTAAAACCATTTTAAGAGGACTCAAGAATAGAATTACTGAAATTCTGGAATTATGCTTAAAGGTCAATTTTATCTACTATATATTAAACTTCTCAAGGTCTTTTAACCTTCCTCTTAGGTCATCATTTCGCATTTGTTCATTAGCCCCAGGGATGAACTCCTATAGCTTGCCACTTTTAAATCACAAACAAGCTCGCTATTTCAGTTCACTGTGAAAAGTTTCTTGATAAAAGTAGTGTTATGGAGAATCCATGGCTGTTCCACTTTGATGTGTCTTTGCTGAATGTACTTACCCCTCAAGAAGAGGGATCTGGCTGCCAGTCTGCAAAACTCTGCCTATGTTCAGACAGTCGGACAGGTGTTGGTTTGGGTTTTTTCCCATTTTGAGCATTACTATTGGTAATAAGGAGTCCGTTTGCTGAATTAAACCCCTAGTGGCACCTCTGCAACCCCTATTGTACAGCTATAACTGACTGGAACCTACCAAATTATTTCAATGATGTACTGGCAGCAGTACCCTTCAGTCAACTCTAAACTATTTTGGCTCTGTAGAAGTAATAGGAATCAACTTTTGCTGCTAATTAGATAAGACTGGATACATATATGGATCAGATTTGTTGAGAAAGAAGGTGCCATTTGATCTTGTCACTTTCCAAAGCAAAGCAATGCCTTAAATAAGACCTGACAGAACACTGCTCTTTCTGGTGTCTGAGCGGACAACTTGATACATTACTGTGTAACATCACCATTTGTTTGCAGTTCTTCAGCCAGCTTCCAGTCCAGCTGGCTTGTTTCCAAGTCATTTTGAATTGCTTTTGGAAGATTGTGTAAGACATTCTGTCCAATAGTTTATTACTATAGAGATCTTGAGCCAGATCATCCTTTTAGAAGCTTTTTTTTCCCTTTATTTTTCTATTTTTCTGTAAAGAGGAGCAGCCCTGAAGCCAATTTACAAAACCTTTAGAGGAGTTCTTC
>NW_009615139.1:56173-59016 GCF_000690535.1 Cariama cristata
CAGGAATACTCCTGTGGCAGACAGGGGCTGTAGAGTCCCCATCCCCTTGTAATGTTTGTTGTCTTCTCCCTCTCTTACACCTTCTAGAAATACCAGTTTACTTATTTGTTACAGTCTTGTTTTATAATGCTATTAAAAAGAATTAAAAAGAATGGAATGCATTGTGGAGAATTTGTTTTCTTTTTAAACCTGCCCAGTTTCTAGATGGTGGTGAGAGCTGATGTGTAGGCCTTTGGGGTTCAGACCTCAATTTTGTTTCTTTGCCTGGAACTCTTTGCCAAGACTTTTCTGCTTGTGCTTCAGTCTTCTCTTCCCTAAAATAAGGATAACGAAACTGACCTTTGTAAATTACTTGGAGATGTCTGATAAAAAGCATAAGTTGAAATGATTATTCTTTTTTTGATACTTTTTTTTTTTAAACAGAAAGTAGTACTGAGGTATTTGAGGAGAGCGGGAAGAGTGTGACATTTAAAAGTATTTTTCTGTGCAAGATGCACTAAAAGGTGCCTGACAAGATAGTCCTTTTGGAGCTAGTCTTATCATAGAGGTTCACTAATATTAATATTAAAATTAGAAAAAGAAAAAATATAAGTCTTGTTTCTGTCCTAGCAAAGCTTCATGTTTACTTCTGTCCTTTTTCTCGTAAAATTAGCAGAAAAGAACCTATGGATCTTTTCAGCATTGAGCAAGTTCTGGTATTGGGGTTTTTTTTTTAGTGCTTCAGTGGGTCATCGTTCAGTAAGATGACAACGTTTCTTGCACTGCTGAGAAAAGAAATAATAGACTGGATAATTTTTAGCTTTCTGTTTTTCTAAAAATGTAATGTCATAAGTCTTCCCTTTCCATGTTTTCTACTTCCTGTTATTTCTAAAAGAATGAGTCAGAGAAATGGAAACATAGCTGCTGTGAATAATTTAAAAGTGGTCTGAGAATAGCTAACCATTACTTCTGGTGATGCTGCTTGTGATGGTTACACAATGATAAGATTATCAAAAGAATTGTGGGCGACAGAAAAATGGAAAGGATGCATTAAGTCATGTAGTCATTTTTGCTATTGTAGGATTATGCCTTACATTAGTTTTACTAATGGCTTGTCTGGCTACCTTTGAAAAGTTTCAGAAAATGGATTTCCAGTATTTCTTCAACACTATCCCTATACCTTCTGCTTCCACTAAAAGATTTTTTTATTATTATTTCATCCTATTATTTCTAGAGACTGTTCTTGCTGCTAAAGACTCTACAGGTTAAAACAAACAGTGATCACTCAATTTCCCCTTCATGCAAGTGATGAAAAAAATGATGTTTCATATTTGTCGCATAACAAAAATGCATGACAACAGGTTTTCATAAAAACAACAGCATTTAATAAAAATGAGTGAACTTACTGAGTATACTTCTTTGCTTTCTCATCTATTCTGTCTTTGCTCCATCTTTCACTCTAGTGGGGGTGAATAGGATGCACAGCACAGAGACTGGAGCTGTTGTCCAGTCAAACCATTTCTGTTTTTCTATGAAAGTAGGATGGCCATGCTTGTCCCAACTATTCTTTAAGAAGCAAAAGGACAGGACAAATCTAGGTGGATTTTTTTTTGCACCTTCAGTAATTCTCAAGAAATTGTGTAGCCCTGGTTCAGTAAACATTTGACACTGAGCTTGAAGATGGAACAGAATCCCATTTACTCCTTCGTACTTGTTTTAGAAGACTAACACCATAAAAAGCAATTAAAAATTAATTTATTCTAATTTGTCTCTAATGTCATTGCTTGGTGAAGAGAAACTTTGGCTTTGCCATAAACAAGCATGTGCTGAAGAACTGCAAAGATCAAACTTTATCAGGACAGGAAGATACCACTTTCCAGACTGAAATTTCAGAATGTAACTACCATCTCAAAACTAAGCTTTCCTGTTTGCTTTTCTCCTGTTAACATAGTTTTCATAAGAGATTTTAATCCTTAACTCAGACAGAGAAAAGGTCTGGAATTAGTGATATAAATGGCTTAGGGATATATACAGCGGTGCATAATTTTTTGTGTTGCTTGCCAAAACAGAACAGTGGATATTTCCCATTTGGCTTCACTTTAATTAGCTGATTTAATTGTAACTACACAATTACCTATCTATTAGTATTGCTTAAGCCCTGTTAATTTTCAGGAAAAGTCTACCTGTGAAACTGAGCCCCTTCCCAGTGCTCTACACTGAGCCCTTTTCTATGGCTCTGAACTATTCAGCTACAGGGATATAAACAAGAAAGAACAGGCCAGAGTGAACCCCCAGAGCTGTATGTTTGCAGAATGATGGGAATCAGATTTCATGTTTGTCTGAAGGCTGATTTAACCAGGAGCAGCTCTCTACCTTCTGGCCCTCTGAGTACTGAGTAGCAGCCAAAAGTTGCCAGGCCATTTCCTCATTCTTGAGCTACACATTGCCCGATCAAGCCCTACCTTGTAACATCTTCTGCACTGGTATATTTGACAAAAATAATTCACTTCACTTGAAGTTTGAAATTCCTCTAGTCTCATAAATTCCATGTTTCCACCCAAAGCTGTACTGATCTTTTATCATCACTGTTGCTGTTCCGATAGAAAAAGCAGCTGGGCAGCCTCTCTGCTTCCCTCCTTCACATTCTATTGAGCTTACGTCTAATGGGCAAATATAAAACTGGGACCAATGCCTTGGAAATCCCTTTAACCTTCACTTAGAGGCCAAGTAGTTAGTGATCTCTACTTTAACCCTAACAACTGCTTTCTCTATTTATCCTTCTCTATTTTTTTTCCCTCATGGATTCAAGTAATAGTTTTAAGACTTAAGGAGAATTAGTCACTTGTCATTGCTGCTAGATCTTT
>NW_009615139.1:59047-59744 GCF_000690535.1 Cariama cristata
AGGATGAAATCGACTTCAGGGAAAGACATAGTCACCTATCATTAAAGTTTACTGACATTGTTCTCTACAAGAAACTACTCCTATTTGGTTTTGACTTCAGCAAGTTTCAATCACATAAGATAAAAGGTTTCCAGCTTGGATGTTTCTCTCTGATTTTGGGGATGAGACAAGAATGGGAGACAAGACAGGACAAAAGATTTATCAAGCAGCTCCTAAAGTGGGCTCTTGCTTTTGCCTGCGTTGAGGTACAAAAGGCAGTATTTTCTTTTGAAAGTACTATCTTTCTTATACGTGGACTGGATATTTTCTCCTTTCTTGTTTAGGAGGTACCATTGGAATCTTAACATTTATATAAATTTTCTTAAATTAAAAATTCTTTGTCCCTAAAACGCCATAGAGAAAAGCCAGAGGAGAAAAAGCAAAAGCTATCCATGGCAGCTGGCACGCACACTTTCCTCTAGCACTGCGTTCCCACACAACGGGACCACAGGCTGGCATGAAAGGAAAAGGGCTGAGTGACAAAGGCTGTCCCTGCTCCATACTCTGCTTTTCCTGCAGAGCAGCATCGCCAGGGGGCTTACATCCCTCCTACAGCCTCTTCCTTCCTCCCTCTGTCTCACCTTCGAGGATGCGGAGGAGCAGAGAGGGAGCAGCCCACCTTTATTTAGCAGCACTCCCCGCTGCCTCTCCCCTCCCA
>NW_009615139.1:59864-68684 GCF_000690535.1 Cariama cristata
GCTGTTGTGAGGTATGAGAAAGGAGGGGCCCGAATGCACCAATAGAAAAAAGCCGCGCCCCCCCAACCCGAGTGGGATTGGCTGAACACTTCAGGTGCTGTGTGCATCTGTGAGGGGAAGTGAGCTTAGCAACCCAGAATGTTCTGGAAACTCTAAGGGGCAGGGAGGAAGCAGCGGGTGGTGAATGCTGTGGTTTCTCAAGGGCCTTTGGCAGGTCGGTCGTCCGGCGCTGGTGCCGTCGTGCTCATGTCTCTTGTTTGCTTTTGTTTTCTCTGCCTTGTGAATCCTGCGCAGTTTCTCAGTAACTCTGGAATTAACTGTGGCTTACCCCTTTGGGTTACTAGTGCTGTGGGGAGATGGCTGCTAAGAAGCTTACCTGAAAACAAAGGTGAGAGTTGCTGTTCCCACAGTTTTTAGTTTTCTTGGTGTGACTATAGTCTGCTGTTGTGTCTGTTGCCGCCTTTTCTAATATCAGCTGCAGACGGGTGGCAACCTCCGCCTGGTGTTGGTTACTGCAAAGGGCAGGTGCCTGTGGTGCAGCTTTACTTCTGCCAGGTTGCTAATCCCTCTGGGTGTCACATAATGGTGAAACTGTCAAGAAACTGATGGGGTTTGGTCTCTTTCTAAGGGGAAAAAATACAAAGGTTGTTAATTCCTTTCTAAGATTACAAAATAAAGCACGTAACAAGGAAGAGTGTTAGTGTTTAAACTCCCAAGTGCCTAATTGCTTGGTCACCAACCAATTGTAGGTTGATTTTCTGAACAAATGAGGTTTAGCTGTGTGTCCTCCTTGGCTCTTAACAATGTGACTGAGCTCATGCGAGAGATGTTTTCTCAAGGTGACTTTTACATTTTACTAGGCTAAAGGACATTCAACTCAGACACATAAGTGCAGGTACTATTTGTTTCCATGCATGCAGGTTCACTAAATCAAGGTGTGTATGGCCACTTCAGTTTCTATATTTTTTTCTAACTGGTGTTTGACCTTTAGGTTTTAAGAATATTTAAACAAGTTTTCTGTATAAGCTCCAAGATACCCAAAGCATATGGATTTGTACAAAGCTATAAGCCATGTTCAGAGAGTTCAGTGGGTACAATACTTATTGCACCACATATTACATAGCATAGGGCTATTGGGCAGCTCTGTAGCAGACTTCGACTGCTTTTTGCTGAATTCATGTTTATGGATGGGTTGAACATAGGATGAAGTAGAGCTCTCTGAATGACTCATGGAGGCATCTGTGCTCCTTGTTGTGGGGCTGGGCTCTGTCTCCAACTACCAGAACACATGGGTCAAACATGATTCTGATAAATTCCTTAAAGTTTAAACAACCTTTTATACATTGAGATGCTCTGTCCAGACAATAATTTTGTAATTAAAATTCTGCCCATACCAAAATTTCCGTAGTTGATTCTACCAAGCCTGTAGCTGGTTGTTCATATTTGAGATTTATGAGGTCAAAGTTTTACCACTCTCAATGACTCATTTTCAATGCTGTGCTCTCAGTTTAATTTAAACCAGAGTAAACTGATAAAACCATAGATTGAGAGGTCACAGCAAAAAATAAATCAATAGCTTCAATACTCAAATAGGTTTCCATATCTCCCTACAGCCTCTGTTTTCCACTCCTTGCTGCTTCCTCCTTTCTTCTAAAGGATAACAGATTGTTTATTATTTTAGTTAGTGTTACAGCTGGCAATTTAAGGAAAGTGATTTGGCCAAAATTGACCAATTGGAGTTCAGATGATTCACTAGTGGAGAAAAAGGTTTCATGACTGTCCATAAAAGTAGTCTGTCCTCTTCACTGGGGATGTTAATTTGTGGAACCAAGGCATTTGGACTTTTGCCTCTTCTTAGCGAACATTTACAGAGTAATTACATTCTTAGTATGTCTGTTTTCTTGTTTTGAAACACTTTCAAATGTAGTCTAAAATACTTGTGTTTTAGCTGGAGGGGTTAGGGAGGAATGTATTTTTGTTTCATATCCATGGTAACTCCTTTTTTTTTTTTATTACTCTTTAGAAAGAAAATTTGCTACTCTTTAGCCTCCTTTTAAAAAAGTTATTGAAACATGGACTCTTTGTTTTCTATTAAAAATATTTTCTGCTTATTAAAACATTGAAGTAGCTCTTTCTTTTTAAAATAGAGTAAAAAGAAAAAATATTATAGAAGATGAAATACTTTAAAGCAGTATCTTTCTCATTTCAGTTCAACAGCATTAAATATTTCAATGCTGTGTAACTCCCAGTATATTTATTTTTTATGCTAGGGAAGTGAGGCCTATCGCTTTTTAGAGAATTGGTTGTGAATTTTGGTTCATCTCTAACTTCTGATAAAATCCTGCTTTTTTTTTTTTTTTATTTCCCTGAGATACATGTCCCAGATATTAACTGCTCTGTATATACCTTCTTCATGTTTAACAGGCGAAACAGATATAGTGGCTCAGCCCTAGAATTTATTTTGTGGAAGGAAAGGAATGCTTCACTAATATTTTTTTTTTTTTGAGGGAAGGAAGGGGAATTATTATATATTAGAAAAATAAATAGATCAAAGGTTATGTTATATTCAAGTACCAAAACAAGGTTCTTTTTCAGGTAGGCTCAAGAAGATGAAATATTGAATTAATCATAGTAATGCTTTTCAAGTAAGATTAGATTTTCATGTAATTTGAAAAGAACAGTAGATGGAATGAACACTGTTAGTTGTAGTTTATATTATTACTAGGAATCACTCACAGTGGTATGTATGGGAATTGGAAGTAACCAGGGGCTACATAAAAGTTTGTACTTCAGCAGTGTCCTCAGGCTAACAGAGCTGCTCTAAACTTGCAAGTTTCACTGGTGAGCAGTCTTCAGGTTGGCCTCAGAGGTTTAATTTTCATCAGCCTTGCCACATTTTCCATGAAGAGTGAATCTAAAAACATTGTTCACGCTTGCACTGCTCCATCTGTGGAAAAATGCAAATGATGTCATCGTAGGACCTGCAGAAGTGAATGTATGCTAAAGAGTGACCTTTTTATGTGCAACACTTTTTTTTTTTCTAATGGAAAGGAATAGATGTGGGGTCAAACAGATGATGCAGAATGTGTGCATTGAGAAAAGAAAAACCAAAATACTTTTGTTTAATAGCTTCCCCCCTTCTATCAGACAGGAAGTGGCTGGGATGAGCTCGTATGTGTTGGAGGATTTACTCTTACATGGGTGTCTTTTTTATATGGTCAGTAATGTTCCCAGCTTCTGTGAATCTGAGAAGTCCAAGCAATATGTTACAAAGCCTTACCACTTGAGTAATCTTAAAAGTTTGAGCTGGATAAAAAAATTTTTATACGTTCAGAAGAAATATTGTTGGAACAGATTTTATTAATTTTTTTTTTACTTTTATTGTGGGAGAGGGGAAGCTCATTCCTTGCTTTTCCTTTGTGTTTTCCTATTTCTTTTGTGTTCTTCCCAACAAAATTTTTGTAAGACATTGTAAGCAACAGAAAAATTTTGCTTTTTCAAAGCTCTAAGAAAAACAACTTAAAGTGAAAGATTGTGACAGAAATATTTGAGTTTTGTTTAATTTTTCTTTTGTTCTGTATTAGACTATGTTGTTTTGAAGTGACTGCTGACAGGAACCTCCTGGAGGAAAGGAGTGATTGCTGAGGGAGCTGCTGAGCAGGCACTCTCAAGAAGTGGAAGCTTCAACAGGCTGCAGAGCCTAGTAGGAATAGTGCCACTGGAGCTTGCCATGTGGAGAGAGAGACCCAGCCAGCCAGGCCGAAGATTCTTCAAGAAGAGCTGCCTGTGGACCCAGAGGGTAATGGGCAAGGCTTGCTGCCATTGAGGCAGTTGAATTGGCATCACCAAGCCAGAAAGTGGGGACCTGCCTGGAGGGATGCAGTAGGTAAGCAAATAATAATAATATTTATATTTACTATCTAGAATACAGTACAGTCACAGTTGCTTTGCAATTTTATGAAACTGGTCTTGAAGCTTCACTGTCCTTTCTATTCAGTCAGTGATTTTGGTATCCAAATTACTATTTTTGGTTTCTAGGCTCATGTTTGAAAGGTATCTAAGAGAGAGACTCTAGAATCAAAAGTGACTTGTTATGATAGGTCCCCTGGCAAGTGCAGTTCCCCCCTCTCCCCTGCTTAATCAACTGTGTAGTGTAGTAACTGTTTATTTTCACCTGAGGGCATTTGTTAGGCCAAATGAAGTATACTTGGCTCTAGAATGAAGCATCTGAAAACGTGTATTTTTCTTATGCCAGTTATTTTGATGGTAGATGCGTTAGCATGTTTTGCATTTCTACAGTATGGACTCTCTGGTATGTTCTCACAAAAAGTTTGCTTTTGATTATGAGTGTAGTAAAATGGGGAGGAGGTGGCATTTGAATTTTGTAGAGTGGTGATGGAAAAAATACCGTACTGAAAAAATTCTCCTGTGCTTGTCTTTTTAAAAAATGTGTTCTGATTGCAGAGAGGAATGTCCTTGTTGGCAGAAGCAATCCTTTTTAGGTTATTGAGGTAGGAGTGATGAACTTTCCTCTGAGTAAATGAAATGAAATTTGAAGACTTTTATCATTGGAATTTTTGAGAAGTGTTTTCCTTGTTTCTGAATTAGTAAGGTAGATGTGCTGATATATAAAATTTGTAAGGGAGTCTAGTATTGGCTAGGAGGTACTGACTAGTTTGACCGAATCCCAGTTTCAAAACGGATTTTGGTACTTAAAACTGTAAATTCCATGTTACATTAACACATTGTAGAGTTCACTCTCCTAGCAATGGAAAAACGTATGCTCTGCGAGCTGGTATGAGAGCTTGGTTTGTTGAAAGTCATGTACATGTTTGTATACTTTGTGCCTACCTTTGCCAATGAGAAAGTCAATGGAAGAAAAGAGTTGATGGCTATCCATGTGTTGAAACTGATTTATAAGAAAATGTTGGTTACCGTTGTGTGTGTTGGAAATGTCCTAATCTGAGAAACAAAGGTTCGATTTGCTGTCTGCAGTGTGGCTGCTTTTGAGGATTCTTCAGTCAAGCAACCTGATCTTAGTGTATCAATTGGGAATGAAGTTTAATTTTGCTTAGTAACTTTGTGACTGACATAGTTTGGGAAAATGGAATGACATATGTTATGGCAAGAGACTCTGATTTAGTAACTACACAATTTACATATTATTTCAATTATGATTTTTTATTTTTTCCTGGTGCTCTTGAGACTGCACTTCACTGCAGTACTGTCTTATTTAAAGTGCAGGGAAAGAAAGTAATGTTCACTGATTTCTTTGGTCCCTTCTTGTCTATTTGTGGACCTGTCGTGACTCATTCTGACCCACATGTGCGATCTTCTACCTCAGGGGAACCAGGTTATGAAGGAAATACTCTGGCACAAAAAGTTAGGTAGCTGTGCACATTCACTGAAAAACTGGGAAGTGCTGTCAGACCTGTGGGTTAGAGGTAGCTGAAAGTAGGGTAGGATCTACTGGGTGTGTAATTATTTCTTAGACTGAGAAATAACGAGTTACAGAGTATGTCAAGTTGTTCAAAAGCAGCAGGGAATTTCTAAACATTTTCATGGATTACTTCGGCTTTGGTTTGATAATGTATAGTAGCAGTTATTTGCTACAATCAACTTTCAGTGTTATTAACAGTCTAAAACAGCATAAGTAGGCAAAAGATGTCTTAGTGAAAAGGCAGATAATGGCTTCTATAATCAGTAGTGATAGGCACCAAAATGTGTTTCTCAGTTTATCTTTCTATTCAATGAAAATATCTTCTGTTTATTTACATACAAAGATTTTCTTGGCTAAGAAAATTAAAACTTCTACCCAAATTGAGCAAAGTGATGCAATTAAAAAAAGTAGCAGAACCAGACACCTGAACGATGCAGATTTCAGCATCAGATCTAGAGTTTGCAGCATGAACTACATTCTTTTTCCCAACGCATCCTCCTGTTGTGATGCTTTTAGATTGAGGTCTGGATTTCTGTTTTGTGAATTACATTCCTTCTTGCAAGAAAACCAGTTTGGTTAAAGATTATATTTCTCAGGAAAAAAGGTCCAGAATGCAGAGACTTCTAACATGGAGGCAGATGTGTCTCAATGATGTGTTTTGTTATCGGTAGGGAAGGTGCTGACTTTTACTGTTCTGTAATTAAAAAAACCCAAACCTACTAATTCTCTGGTGTCTTAAAATGGGACTTTTCTATAATAATGTCTGTCACCACAATGTAAAGAAGTTTCTTTCACAATGTGAAACCTGAGGTGGCTGAAAATATCTTCTAGTGACTCTTGATAGTGTGATATCTGATGTGTGCCATTGATTAATAGTAGCTGTGTTGAAAGCAATCTGTTGGGAGAAAAGGTACTCTTAAGAATTTGGAAGGAAAAAAAACGTCCAAAACTTCAAGAACTCTACACCTTCTACATTCGTGAGATCTATTGTGCCCATGTTGCAAAATGAGACACGTAGGACATGTTGGACTTAATGCAGATAATACAGATAATCATTTGCATCAAGCAAAGTGCATATGCATGTGTTTCTGTCCAGCAGATGTCCTGCTGCAGAAGTATGGGAGTCTGTGCCAAGAGAGAAATCTTGCATTTAATTAAAATGTTTTCCTGTTTTTTACTGGCATTCCAACTAAACCTGGTCAGACCATTAGGTATCAAGGCTGGTAGCATAAAAGTTTATACACTTGTTCAATTTTTGACACCTGAGAACTGTAGACTAGAATTTACATACAGTTTAAATTAAATTTTACAGCAGATCTATGTTTACATATTACATAAGGAGAAGTTATGTGATCTATACTTTGTATCTGTAATTGGCTTTGTGATGCATTTGAATCATTAGGATTCAAAGAGCCAGTCTTAAATATTCTTCACAAATATCTGTGTTTGGTGCAGGGGGAGGGAAGGAAAATTCTTTGTTTTCAAAATCTCTGAAGTTCTTAAAATGCAAAATGTTTTCTTTAGGTCAATTGATTATTGACATCAGATATTCCCATTTCTCAGATGGTGAACTGAAACAAGGCCTGCTTGGTGAGAACAAAGGCTGTTTTATTACAGTGGATGATTAGACTTGCAAACCTAATTATCCCCTTTGGGACTTGGCACAGACCTAATGCAGCTTGGATTATGGAGGCAGGTTCTTACCTTCAACTTTGTTCAATAGATTTCTGACAAGTCTGGTCTTACGGATGATTAAATTTCAGTACAGTGATTAGAGAGCTTTCTGCAAAAGAATCACTGGATTTTTGGGGGGTTGGAATGGAACAACTCTTCTGTTTCACTTTGAGGTTTGGTTTTTATCCCTCCCTATTATTTTTAGTCAGGGGAAAAAAGTAAGTGGTTGTTTGTTGTTTGTGTTTTTGTTTTTTATTTTTTTTCAAGTAGACCTATCCTTCAGTTCTGATGTATGACGATTGATGCACTGTGTATCTACCATCTGTATAAGGTTTATGTTTGCAAAATGAGATTGTTATAAATGGTAACTGTGGTCACTGGGCAATTTTATTGCTACATTGAGTTTTAGCTTGGTGAGCTGATGAATGGCACATGAGGTAAGGTAATTTAGGTAGTTACTTATAGTGCCTGTGGTGTGTAAACAGACTGCCCGAACCCTCAGACAAATTCATGCCTACTTAGTGTCTCCCCAAGGCTGTGAGTGAAGATGTAACAGGTTGTAGGTAGGATCTGGAACTTCAGTGATAAAGTCAGTTGATCCAACTTCAGGTATTCACATTAGCTGATTGTTATTGAAGCTTCTAAAGCATGAAAGCATATTTAATTTTCTGGAGGAGGACAATAAAAAGAGAATTTTATTGAAATCTAAATTCTAAGCCTCAAAAACTTACTCCTGGAGTATTACCAGTGTAAACATCAGTCCTTTTTCCAGGCTGTACTTACCACTAAATTTGTATTATTATAACCCTGAGTCAAGCTACATATCAAAACACATCTATCCATCTCTTTTAATATACTCAGCACCTATCCTGCTGCATTCTTGTAATGGAGGTAGGAATACTTGCAAATAATCCTGCAAACACTAATGCTAGAAGAGTTGTAAGGGGTTTTCTTGCAGAATTGCCAGATACTTAATTATGAGCACCCTTGTACAGAAGCTTTTCTTATGTGCTGTCTTAGGTAGATTTTATTGTATCCTTTTGTTTTGTCCCTTAAGAAGGGTTTTAATAGCCTGTCAGCCTATCCTGTTTTCAACAAAACTTAAATGGCTGTCATTTATTTCAGACTACCATCTCAAAAAATAAAAAAATATTTAAAAAAAACAAAACAAACAAAACAAAAAACAAACACACACACACACACACACACCCCCCAAACTGGCCAGTAGATTAAGAAGTGATTGGGAGGAAGAGCGAAGTGAGATGTTTGGGTTGGGTTTTTTTTAAGCCTTCTTTCTCTGAGACTAGGCTAAAGTATCTTCCACTAAATATGTGATGTTCTCACTCTAATTAGCTATGTATTTTCTACACTGAAAGATGAGGAAAGCCCTACAGCCTTACAAACAGCTCTTAGACAGACAGACACAGATTTTTCTTCCTCATAATAAATTATTCAGGTAATCTTACTGAACAGTAAGAATGTGCTGTACATCAAACTGATTTAAAAAAAATTAAGTTGAAACCTCATACATTAATAATGCTGCTGCTTAGTTAAGATCACTTTTACTGTAGTTTGGCACAGTCAAGAATCCAATGAATAGTACAGTAATTCTGAAAGTTATAAATACATAGTCTGGACAAAAATACTAGCAGTCAAGTATCTTGTACTCTATATTGTATTATATTTTGAAAAATATGTACTGGTAG
>NW_009615139.1:68694-126146 GCF_000690535.1 Cariama cristata
AAATGCTCTGCCAAAACAACATATAGGTCTTATGACACTGTTCTTGATATCTTATTAGTAGGTATGGATTATTGGCATGATGGGGTCGTCAAAAGTGAATGACTTGGAAAAGGGCTTTATGCACAAAAGCATGCAAAGGAAGGGATGGTGGGAACCTTAGGAGTTATCTGGCATCTGAAAAAAACCCAAACCTACAAACACTGCAAAAACCTCAACCCAGGTAACCATTATTTTTCTTCCATGAAAAGTCCTGGATGACCTCTTGCCTGTATCCATGATCCCTGTTTGGTGTTTATCCACATTAGAAGATGTCTTGAGAATTCTTACCTTTGCAGAGCAGTCTCATATAACTCATCTGCAAGACAAAAGTATCGCCCACGTTTATGTATGTGAAACTATCCCATATGCTACATAACCTCTTTCTAAGGAAGTCATGTTTCTTTTTCCAGCTCTAGGTAGTGTAAGATCTTACAGAAAAAGAGGCTTTGTTCAGTTTTACTGTGGAATGTTCCTGTGGAAGGAAAGGAAAGAGTTGTAATGGATGTGTGGAGGAACCTTTTGTATGGTCCATACTTCCTTCATTAGCTGTTTTTTTGGATATGATTTTTTTGTGGCTTGCTAGTTTGTACTATTTTTGCCTATTTAATATAAGAATCACAGTTCTAAACTTTTATCTTAATCTCTCTGAATCCCTTCATGATTTACCTCTCCACACATGTTCATGTAAGGGTAAAATTCAGCAGGTAAGTTTCTTGTGTAATGTTGAACAACTAATGATTTCTCCTCGGGCATTTCTAAAAGTACTAGGCCATTGTCTCCATTGATAGGAAGAAGGAAACCCTACTGAAATAGAAAACAAACAAAAATCACCTGAATTTATAAAATGTGTATTTTTTTTTTCTTGAAGTCTTCACAGCTTTCTTAATGTTAGTCCCTTAGAAGAAGACCTTAGTAGTGTAGGAAACGGTGGAAAACTGTGGTACCTTTACCACAATTCAAATGTTGTAATGTAAATGAGACACTTTTATTGGGGGTTCTGTGATATTTGGATGTGTCTGGATGGATTTCATACTACTATGTCTATTTTTGTAAGGATGCATAGCAACATTTAAAGTGATATGTAACAAATATCATGTAAGTATTTCTGAAGATTGGATTCCTTTGTCAAATATGGATAAATCTCTGGCAATAGGATTCTTAATTTAAGACTGGTAGTTGCGGTTACAAATGAGGACAGAAATCTTAAATTCATGGTGTATTCAGATCCATACTTGTAAAGAAGAGAAACTTTTCAGCAGTACTATCTCAGACTTTCAAGAAACTTGGCTTAAGATTAGGGTTCATAGTTCAGGAGTTCCTGCCTAGGAAAGATTCTTTTTGCCATATACGTAACCACTCAGCATGCATTTAGTGGTTTTATATTCTCTAGTACTGTAAGTACAGGTTAAAAAGAACTTTTGTTTTTAAAGAAATATAGTTCCTTGAAACATATTTGTTGGTTAGTTGGTCACTTGCTTTCTGTTACTAAGGCAACTGTCTTTTTCCTGAAGGGCAAAAAATTGATTGTCAATGTTAACTAAGATTTGAAAAAAACTCTTGAATATCTTGCTTTGCAGATTGCCTAGATCTACTTTCTTGCGAATTTTTAAGCATGCACTGGAAAAAAAGAAAACCTGCTAGTTTGTTTTACACACTGTTTTCAAAATCTCAACTATAGCAAGCATCTTGGGAGAATATAAGATGTAAATGCTGATAGTAGGAAATTAAAGTAGAAAGTAGTAGTTTGATAATATTATGGTAATCATCACCTTGGCTATAGGGTTCAATTTTTATTTCAAAATTTTTTAAATGTAAGGGTCTTCATATCCTTGTGTGCTATGTTGCACTGTAGTACTGACAGACATCATAGTTGGGCAACTTGCCTTTTTTTATATATTTGAAACTTCAAATTATAACATCAGTTTCCTTGTGTTTATATGAACAATCCACTTCTCCAGTGCTGGGAGAGTTTGGCTGAGTATCTCATAGCAACAGTCCTTTAAGAACCTCCATTCAGTCATCCTCTGTGATTTGGATCAGCCTTGTTATTGAAAGCAGAAAATAAAGTTAAATAAAACAAGAGCAACTTAAAGCTGCCATAATATTTATTATATGTAGCACAGAAATAGTTTGAATTCTGAATACATTTGTAGCATTTTTTTCAACACCAGTTCAGCTGTTTTCTAGCATACCTTTTAGGCTCCAAGAACACTTTTACAAAAACAAAAAATACACATACAAAAAAAAAGCTGGGGGTAGGGGAAACCTTGACATCTAAAACATTTGTAGCCCTGTTGTGAATACAGCTACACCTACTCTTACATTTTTGAAAGCAGCATGCAGAATTTTTCTTGTACGTTTCCACTCTTAGTTGAAAGTTAATGGGATTCCAACAGCTAAATTACCATGCCAGTCTTTTGAAGTAAGTTTAGTTTCCTATGTTTGTTTGGAGAGCTGCTTTCTGTAGCTTCTCTGTGACTTTCTTGTCATAGAACTTTGTTTTACGCAAAAGAAAAGATGAGAACATTAAAACTTGCCAAAATTTTGGTAGATCTGGAGTTCTGTTTCAGACCTGTCACTTGTTGAGTTTATAAGCATTTGCTATGTTTTAGCAGTGTAAAAGTTGTTATGGTGATTAGTTCATCTTTGAGGATTTGAGCCTTGGATGCTTAGTATTTAGATAAAGTCCTCCTATATGAAAAAATTAAATTGAATAAGGACATCTCCTGGTGAGCATTGTGAGAAACATTTGTTTCATATATCTTCATAAATGATCAGAATAATATAAAATGCTGCCCAAATATATTTAATTCAGGGACATTTCTGTGCAGATATTTTAGTATTCTGTGTAAGAGAATGTATTGATTGCAATAGTGTCTAGTTAGTCAGAGCCTGGAGATAAAGATTTGGAACTCTTAACTTTTGTTCATTGAAAGAAATGCTGAAGACTGCCAATTTCTGAAGATGATTTTTTGGGAATAAAACGAAGCAAAGTATACCTGTTTACTTCCACAGTACAGATGCTGGATATGATAAATAAGGCAGGCATCTTATTTGTGGCTCACTCACACTTTTTAAAAGAACATCTGCTATAAATACATATGCATATTCAATGATCAGTAAGTAAAAGTCCCATCCATCCCATTGTTACTGAGTTTTTCAAATCTGATAACATCAAATACAGAGGTAAATTACCTCAGTGTTTAGCAGTTACCGATATTAGATTTTATCACTGGTCTGAGATGAGAATAGAGCTGATGATTGCAGTATGAATCCCTTTCAACAGAGTTGAGGGAAACAAAACATTTAAAAATGTATGGTAAAATACACAGCAAAATATTATTTCTCTGTTATGACCATGGAAAGACCACGTGGCATGTGTACCTCAGGTATCTTGTTTCAGAAAAGTATTTCACTTGGGAGTGGGGGAAAGGTAGCCAAATGACAACAAATTGCAACAATATTAGTGAGAAAATTTCCTTATTTCTGTACCAGATAAAGAAAATTACAAAGTAGTTTGCCTTCCACTTGCTGGTAATGATCTGATGAGTGAAATTTAAAGTAAATTCTTTCAGAGAATGAACATTTTCAAATAATTTTTGAAGGCCTGTATAGGATGGAACTTCGCTATTGGTGTGATGGTCTGAGGAAGTAGAGGAGAGCAGGACTTGTAATAACTTTTATTGGACCAGGTGTTAGAGTTGGAAAAGCCAGATGAGTTTTAAAGCACATAAGCCCTTCTCACAGTCTGAAATAGAAATACCGGGTTTCAAAGCTAAATACAAGTGCAGAGCTATTGCTGAGTTTGCCTTAGCTTTACGGAAAATTTTTCATATGTAGGATGAAGTTAAATAAGATCCCTGTTGTATGGTAGCCTTGATACTCAAATACACAGCAAGGGACTTGACTCCAGAGCTTATGTGGGCTGCATTTGTTTCATCAGAAGAAACCAAAAAAAGGCTTAATTTTTGTTTTGATGCAGAGCAAGAAAAATGTATGCAGGAATGTTTTTCAGACTTTTCCAGTTAATAGTCGTGTTATACAAATTCTCACGAGGAAAAATAGCGTAACTGAAACCAAAATAATATGCATTGAATTGGCTTCTGTAAAATTGTTTAATGTTTGGAATTGACCTTGTGTTTTTGTTACTGGTGAGGTATCGGCTTAGTTTTCTTGTTTGAGATCAGAATAAATACGTTTATGCTGTGGAAAGAATTTTTTCGGCTTCTGTGAAATTGTTTAATGTTTGGAATTGATCTTGTGTTTTTGTTACTGGTGAGGTATTGGCTTAGTTTTCTTGTTTGAGATCAGAATGAATACGTTTATGCTGTGGAAAGAATTTTTTTTTTTTTAATATATGTGTATTTGGTAAAGTACCTTTCAAACTAGTTCTTAATTATAATTTCGGGTTTCTTAATCTACCAATTTAGTGCTCCTTAAGAAATGACAGGACTTAAATTACTTTCTGTACTTACAAAATCAAGTACCGGTTGTTTAGTAACAGGATATTTCCTCTGAAATGCAAGGTAGTGGAAATCTGCCACAGAAAATAGAAATAGGGATCCAAGGAAAAATACAAAACCATTAACGATTTGCTTTCTAGGTACGTAAGAAAGAGTACGGTCTTGCCCTTCTGTGTGTCAGATTCTCATTGTGTTGAACATACAGTACTGCGAGGTCAAACTCATGCTTGGCAAGTGTTTAAATCATGGTTTAAGAGAACATTGAGAAGAATTCCTTGAATATTTCATTCAAGCAAGGACAGAATTGCAGTATTCATCTTTTCTGTGCTGTGACTCACTTAAAAAACTTTGCACTTTGTCCCTGCATAGAATCATGTTGATGTTGTTGGACTTTCTGTGGTAAACCATGCAGATTTGAGACTGGATTAAAGAACAGGTGTCCAGCTCCATTTTCAACAGCCTGATTTTGACCTAAGTCCTGTGTCTCCTGCTACAGCTGTCTGATGTTTGGCTTCAGAAACATCTAGTCAGTTGTAATAGCGGCCTAACTTCCAGTGTATCTGATAAGAATCAGCTTTTCTGTTAATCAGGTAAAGATATGGAGACTTTGGGCAAAATGTTCGACAGTGTGCCTTTTGATGGATCTGCCTTTCTATGCAAGCTGAGGTTTTCTATATTCTGTTCAGTGAAGAGAATTTGATGGAATTCTCAAAATTGTTAGTGTGGCAGCTGAAGTCTTGATTCTGGGATTTTACTAATTTAGGTTGATATCCCTTTCCATATAGGAAACGGTTCTCCTGTTCCATTTAGCAAATTTCCATGTGGGTAGACTTGCCAGAGTTTTGCCAGTTTTTAACATTTGTAGTTATATGGTCATTTTGCCAGAGGTGTTCAAAAGCTCAGAATGTCCCGTTTCTGTTGGAGATGTTTTATTCCCAGTTACAGGCTCTTTGTGTCTTTGAAAACTGCTTGGTTGCTTCCTTCATTAGTTGTATGTAAAACATTCCACAGATGATGTACTGCCTAATTTCAGTGTTTGTGAGCTAGATTGGAACCCACCTGTTTAAAAGGTGGCCCTCTCTTCGGATGTTAGCAATATTTTCTAAGTAATTGCAGTACTTAAACTGCAAGTATAATGTAATTAAGTAGAAATGTCATTTTATAGCATAGAATCTAACACACAGGCAAAGCTCACTTTCTGAGAGGACCAGAGAGCATGAAATGCAGAGCTATTTAATTCTGTAGGAAAGGTTTACAGCCCTCCCATTTTGAAATACGGAGCAAAACTGTATTGTTGGAATGGTAATACACAACACTTCTTAAAGCCAGAGGTGTCTAACCTTCTTTAAATGTTCTTCAGAAGCAATCAGATGGCAAATACACATTTTCACAAAAGCAGTTTCTTCCACAAAGCAAGCAAGCTTTATAAAGCTGCTAAGCCTTATAAAATCTGTTATTACTTGTGTCCTTTATAATCTAGATGTTTTAGCTTTTAAAGTGATATTATCAGTTTAATTAAAAACTTATCAAAGTCTACCTCTCACACAGAAGCATTTCAGAAATTCAAAATACAAACATCTTGCCATGTAAATTAGATGCTGAAAGTCATATCAAACTTCAGGTATGTTAATTACTTTAAAAAAAATCCCCTATGCATTTAATGAACTAGATAATCAGAGTACCTTGTTGTTAAAGCTGAAAATGTCTTTGACCTCTGAGGGAGTGGAAGCAAGTAATCCCTTTGGTGCAAGTGAGCTTTGATTTTTATACTTAAGCATGTCTAGTAACCTAAGTCTTTTTCATAGAAGGCAATATTAATTATGGGCTGACATGATGGAAAAGTCACTGAAGCCTACAGAAGCATTCATCAACAGTTAGAAGACTTTGAATCAGGTTCTCTCTAAGTCCTGAGCTCCTGTAACTCCTGATCTTGTGAAAGAACATACTTTTTCTCTGAGAATTATCCTTCTATTTAGAATAAACCCCAGAAATAACAGGTATTTTTTTCTGTGAAGCTAATGGATGAAAACTAAAGGCTTCTTTTATCTATACTGCTTCTGTTCCTTTAATAAGGAACTCGGTTATGACTGAATTTAAAAATAACACTTCTTACTGTGTTTTTTAATTTCTTTGAAGAACTTGTATCACTTGGATGTGTGTGGTGGTATGGGCTGACGCATTAGACTGGAAGATCTTTCCCAGGGGGTCATATGCTGTACCTTCAGCAGAACAGAGTTAGGCAGACATTTTATTTATAGGTGATCAGTAACTGTGGTTTTCTAGAACTGTCTATTTAGGATAAGATTGTCACTGTTACATGATGCTGCCAAGTCTCAGTGGATGTTAGGGTGAAAAGTGCACCCATACTGTGAATTCTGGCATTCCTAACAAGATAGCAGTCCCTCAGCAAGTATCTGAAAATGTCTTCTAGGGTCATTATGGTACTAGGTAGAATCTTAGAGCATGCTGAAATCTAATGCGAAAAGTAGTTCTGTATGTAACTTACTATAGATATAAAATCAGATTTTGGACTTTGCAACTTTTAAAGAGATTATTAATAATGGGTTGGTGTGCATACATGTTTGGTTTTGTGAGTGTTATTTTTAAGGGACTAAAGCTTTCTAAAGTCTTGGTTCAGCCTCCTGTATACAAGAATCGTGACCATTATTGTTGTTTATCATGACAAAGTAGGCAATGTCAGCAAGTACATATTAAAATCTTTCTTTCTTTCTTGCATGGCTTCAAAGTTTAGAAGAAATAGGCCTAGTATGTTATTTTTAATAACTAAAGTTTACTTGTCAAGCTTTATTTTTTTGGATTCAACTGGAGTATTTGTTAAAAACGCAGTGTAAAAATTGTGTATATTTCAGTGCTTAGAGTCCAAACATCTACCTGCATATAGATATTACAGGCATACAGTTGTTCAGAGACAAATCTTGTATTGGTGTAAGTTCCCATAGGTTCAGTGACTTAAACGGAATTACAGATTTGCCCCAGCTGAAGTCATCTCTGTGTTTGTTTTTTTTTTTTTCATTTGTACGTTTTGGGGTTTTTTCTCTTGGGAAGTTGGTAGGTGAAACTATATGCTTGCCTGGTCTATTATAAGAATGGAGTGTCTAGAAATCTATACACAGAATGTATGGAATCACTGATGTATTTTAAAACTTGAATTATTGTGAGAGATTATGGATATTATTTTTTTCTTTTGACATTTAAAAAATATTGATTTCTCATCTCAGCACCTATTATCATCAATTATATTAGTAGGTGGAAACAATGTAGTAGGTTCATGTAGTATTAATGCACTAATGGATAGTGTACGCTATCAACCTGTTTGCTTTCAAGATATTCCAGGTTTTAGTGGATTAGAGCATACCCTGTCTCAGAGTAGCTTAAAAGTTTGCTACTGTGATTTTGAGGTGTGTTAGTTTTACTATACTGAGGGAAGGTTATAGCCTATTTAAAACTGAGTTTTGCCTTTGAAGAGTAACAAATTACTAATTCACTTTCAAAATTGTTTTCTGTATTTGGGCAAACCCTATATAATTTTTTGTTTTGTGTACCTAGAAACCTGTTGTTTCATAGCTGAAACCCAAACAATTCAACTGTATACCCAGACAAACTGATAGTGAAGCTGAATTTCTGGAGGGTTTTGAAATCTTTAGGTAACTGTATGCACAGCTCAGACTTCAGTAGCAAGCTGGTAGGTTAGAACAAGAATGGGTAGGAAGGGCACAAAATTCTTTGGCATAAGAAAGCAATGATGGCCATTCCAGCCTAACCATCTTTTAATTTTGTCTGGGAACTAAGGTAGAACTGCTTTTCTTCTGGCATTCCTAGGAAATCCTAAGAATTCAGAGGAAAAGCATTTCTATCAGAGGTGCAGCAATGCCTCTAAAATTGTTTTTCTACATGTGCATTTTCAATGCTTTTACAGCCACCCAGTCCCTTTGCTAAACTAATTATAACCTTTCACAGGATACATTATTCTGAACAATTTTGATATTGCTGATGAAAATTCCAGCACTTTCAGGTTTGTAACACAGGATTATCCCTAGCTAGTATCCTCATATTTATTTCTCTTATTGTTTGTTGGTCTTAAAATGTGCTTTCTTTTGCTGTATGTTGTTTTAAAATAAGCACATAGCTTTGTCTTGAGTTGAACGGATGGTGAAGGAAGAAGAAAGGATTTCCCTAATGGTTCAACAAGAGCACTTAGTAAATAATTTATCATCATCAAGTGCCAGCTTTATCTGAAATTTGACAGGTCTTTCTTTTATGATTCAGTCGTGTCTGTGATGACCTGCTGTATACACTGGCCGTCAGTGTTGTAAATCCATTCTGGTGTTATCCAGCCACTGTTACTTTATAAAGTATAAAAAGTAGTGGATTGGTGTATCTACTGATATTCATGAAGTATATGTTAGTAAATGTATGAGTAGGTATTTTAAGGCTCATTAACATTTTGAATACAGAAATACAACTTTTCTGTTTGAATTTGTAACAGACGTCTTGTTTTATGATAACTGTAAGAAAGTGATTTTGCTTATTGATTGACATTATCAAGCAGTCAGGCAGACACTCCAGCAGGTAGAATTACCTTTTTGTGTTGATGTCTGCCAGAAGTTAACAGCGAAAGTGATGTCCTTTCTGCCAGTGAGAGCTAATATGCAGGAAGGTAATGGGTTTTAAAAATGCTGCAAACCTTAATGGTGTGTGATCAATATTACTCCTACTACAGGTAAAATGCTCCTACATATATTATTAAGACCTTCTTCAAAACTGAATTACTTGAAGCACTTTTGGACTGTTAGAGGATTCGGTATTTATCTTCACAATAAAATACTAATGGACCTGTATTTGGAGGAATAATATTCACGTTTTTCTTCTGGTTTAGGAATATGAAAACTTATTTTAGGGAGGTAGAGATGAACACAACAATACCAGATAAATCTGTTGGTTTCCTTGTGACTAGGTAATGTTTGAGATTTAGGGAAAGTTAAATTAGCAGATACAGGAGCTAGACGATTTTGCAAGGATTACATACATGCCTGTGTGTATATTTGCCTGATGGGAAGAGAATGAGCAAGATAATCCTGTTTTGTTCTATTAGCAGTATGTTCATGACCTTGATATCATGGGTATAAGTCCCTAGTGAGGCCTCAGAAACACTGCAGGATGTTTAAGGCCTCAGATACTTTGCAAGCCCCATTGTTTGAATATTAATGTGCGTGTGATTCTAAGGTTACATGTGTTAAGTGCAAAGCATACAACAGTTACTCTATTTGCAGTGAATACTTTTTTGTTTCTTATCTCAAGAATGTTCCCATATGCCCTGCAAATTATCTTGTCAAGTTTTAACCTAGCTCATAGTATCTCATATAATTTAACCATTTGATTGGAATTGGGATTCAGACAGGTTGTGGGACAACAGTTTTGCCTTCCTGATGGTTTTCCAAGGCAGCTAGGGAAAGGGCCATAACTTGGATCAGTTAAAGTAAAAACTGAAATTTTTTTACTTGTTAGATGCTTATTGGTTAAACAAGCTGAGTTGTTTTTTGTTTGTTTGTTTTTTTTTTTAAAAAAAGAGGTTACCTCAAATGTTCTAACCAGAAATTAGCAGAACATTCATAAACAGAACTGTCTTCAACACAGGCTGAGCTGAGTTCCAACGGGAACATGTTACAAATCTGTAAATATTAATTGCAATATAAAAGCTACTTGTTTTTTTTGTTTTCAGAACAGTAAAATAATTACATTTACATTGAAATTTATTGTTCAGTATCTGTGTTAAGACTTTTCAGTTACAGTATGCTGAACAACTTTGGGAATAAAGTATAATAGAAGTTGTGCGTCATGATTGCAGCTATATTGCATGTTTTCCTTGTCTGTAACTTGGAAATTCTCTCAACAGTATGCAGGTTTCTTTTTCTCTGTAGCATGTGATAGATATTCAGCTTTAGCATGCTCAGACTAACACATGGAAAATGAAATGTTGTGGCATAAGCATACAGTCTAGTTTCTACTCCTGGACAGATGGGCAAAATCATCATTCCCCAGAGATTTAGCTTTGTGACTAGATCACTTGTCACAGTAAATGTATTCAGCGTTCCATAACATTGGCACAGTCTAACATGAACAAGTACCAGTGCAGAATAGTAATCCTACTCAGAATTTTTCAAACACTTTCTTCATTGCAGTGGTATGTTCAAACACATGAACCAATGTGAATTTTACATGGAATGGCAGGGGCAAAAATAAGGCTTATGAAAACATTATGTATAAATATTGTCATAAGGTGAGAAGCACATGGAGTTCATCCTGTTCAAACCCATGTTTGGCATAGATCTACCAGATTGTCTGCCAGTGATTTTTTCCCCTATGCTTCTCCATTCAGTGCCAGTTGGAAAACAGAAAAACTCTACTCATTTTCTCAAGAGAAAAGGAAATAATTTTTCCCATATATGTGTGTATGCATGTACTCACATACGTGTGTGTACATATATATTAAAAAAAACCCTGTGTGCATATCTCTATGTATATTAAAAAATACTTTTTCCATGTATTGCATGACCTCAATCTGGAAAAGTTATAGTAAAAATAGGAGACATAAAAAATGGCAGAAAAAGAAAATGTAGACTTGGAGAACTGAGACACAGTGTGCAAAATACGATGTTTTTATTGTTTTTTACTTTCATGGTAATGCCTACGTGCATAAAGTGTCTTGTAAGTAATTTGCTAGTTTAAAGCATGGTGTTTATAAGATAATTCATAAGTAAGTTAATTCTTGGAGTATTTAGGCAGGAGAAGAGATGAGTCTTGTTGGGAAATCTTGTTAAATTTAATCCAGTATCCCCGTTTGTCTTTTCTCTAAATATATGTGCTTGTAAAGGTATACAATGCCATTAATATTGAACTATAATGTGTACCTATGTTTTATTGCTAATAAGTTCAAATCATTGTACTGCAATAGGAACTCATTCGCCTTCATTCCCTGTTTGGTTTTGGTGGGGTTTTTTTGTTTGTTTGTTTTATTTTCTTTTTTTACTTTTTGCTGATATTACGTTAAATCTGTGTTGGCTTTCAGTGACTGCCCAATAGCACAGAATACAGATCAGCAGCCAAACTGACTTGTCCTCATTTTTAGGGCAGCTATGCTGGATGTTTAAGTGGAACTTACTTTGTTATAGTAAGCTTTATTTACTTTGGGATTTTATTTTTTTTTTTTTTTAAAACACCATGGAGCAGTAAGAATATTACAAAACCAACAGATAGTCAGCAGTTCTTTAGATACAGGCACCTTTGGTCTCTAATGAAGAATCAGAAGCTGTAAAGAACATTACTAGCTTGCATGCGGTCACCTTCTTTCAGAGCCACTGTCTTTTTTTAAGAGAAGCTGAGGAACTGCAAATAAATGTAAGCTTTCAGAAAGTACCAGTGAATATATTTGCAATTATTTCTTATGTGAATATAGGCATGTGAATATACTTCCAATTATAATGTGTCTAAATCTATGGCTTAAGTCTGAGAGGCGTATGATGCAGTTTCTGATAAAAAGGACTTAATGGTGAGTGCAGGATACGTGATACTGCAATGTAAATGGAGGAGTGTACCACAGAATAGTGAGTTTTCTGAATTGGAAAACAATTCAGGGCATCGTTAGTAAGTATATCAAACTATGTTCCACTGGTTGCATCCGAGCAGGTTTAATAGCTTTGTCTATGTTGATAACAAACCAACCTGGATTACAATGTAGAAAAATGTTGAAATTGTATCTTCAATCAACACTGTAGGATGGCTTGTTTTTGTATTTTTGGTGTAAAAAGCGGGGAGTTACTTCAAGGTGATAATTAACTGTGCTTTATGTAGCTTTAGATTGGGTCCTCATAACTAAGATGAGTAAGAGCAGTGAAACCTATCCACCTAAGGACCAGTTCTCAAGCTCTTGAAAATCTGAAAGGTTCTATAGGGAGGTTAGCCTAAAAGTCCTGAATGATGCAATGTATTTATCCGTCTGGCTCCATTTACAGCAATTATTGTTATATATGCATACACACAAACACATAATGGCACTGTATTTTTTTTTATGTTCAGTTAGTTAAAATCTTATGCAAAATATTTTGTGCTGTCTGCTATCAGGGTGAGCACCATAAACACAGATGCAGTATTGTTCCTATTTTGTAAAATAATGGTATTGGGAACAGACATAATAAACCTTAGAATCTTAATGATGATTAGGTTTCTAACAGGTTTAGGTAGGCATCATGTATATTTTGCTGGTTAGAGATCCCACTGAATCCTATTAATTTCAGTGGAAGCGATGTGCTTCGGGTGCAGCTTTGCCCTAGAGCTGGCTTGATTAGTTCCTTATTTGCTGTCTGAAAGATGCTGGCTGCCTATCTCCAGTGTTTCCTTTGTGCCATCTTCTGTGCTTATCTGACCTTGTGGTGAGGCACACAAAAGAGTTACGATGATGGGGACTAAACGCAGGAGAAATTTAATCAGATATTTTTCTAACTTATCTTGGGAACTGCTACACCATGAAGTCAGAGGAGTATTGGTACTGAGGCACAGGATGTGATGGTAGAGTGCAGGTAGTGATGGAGAATAGGTTTACATCGTTTAGAATCAGTCATTGGCTTGGCTGTTACCTGAAGCTGTATCCTGAGGTGTGTTACCATATGTTAAAGCATTAAAAAGCCTTAAAGCAATGACAACCTAAATAACCTGGTGCCAGGTTATTTCTGGAAAACTACAGAGAAAGCTTGTGCCTTACCAGAGCGGAATGTGACGTTCTGAACCTTAGCCTGATCAAGTGTATCTTTCAATATAGCAATTTCATCATAGTTCTTAATAATGCTGTTCTTTACATGTGTTTACTACTTTTTTGTATTAACTCTCATCTACCTGATTTTGGGTCGGTACTCTGCTTCTTATGACTATAAAGCTACTTGTGCATGAAAAAACTGCATTCTGATAAAAGTTTTTCAATGAAAAGTATGTTTTGCAGGTTATTTGACTTTTTTGCAAAGTTAGCACTGCATTTAACAAGTATTTGAGCACTTGTCTGTTTATTTTATTGGAAGCTAGATGCTTTTTTTAACATCTACACTTTAAACACATCTTGATATGAAAGTGTGAATAATATAAACCAGTATTTCCCTTATCTGGTGGAACTTTATCTTTTATTTGCAGAAAGGTGTTTAGTTTTCCTTGAATTTCTAACCCTGCAACAAAGGCAAATAGTGTTTGCCTTTGTTAGAAGTCTGTTTAAGTTGCAAATTCCTGAATTCAGAAAATTGCTACCATTGCCTTGTTTTTGTAGAGCTACAGCATTCTTTCTGGAAGTGCTTTTCTGTGCGTGAGCTGTAAAGGCATATTTGTGAAGTGGTAAGTATATAGGGAGAATGTCTACCTTTTGGTGGATGTTGTATTTCAGTCTTTTGGAGTCACTGGCTGATGATAACCTTACACTTATATTTTCCATATACTTAAAGATATTTTGTGTACACTTAAAACTTTCAGAACCTGGGGTTTAATTCTGGCAAATAGATATGGCCAGAATTTTCTTTCACTACAAAGCATAAGATTGCTTATAGTTCACCTCTCTCTGCTGATCCTAATGCAGCTGTGTGTAACAGGGTTCTGTCTCCTTGTGTTGTTTTGGAAGAGAATTTACATTATGCGAGTCAGTCATACATAAAGGACACTTTAAAAAAAAAAAAAAGTGGTTACAAAGCCACAGCTACTTTTTACTGGTGTTTCAGCAGCAAAATGTTTGAGAGAGAGAAAGAAGCATTTGTGTCAGCCATCTGAGGGTTTTATTTATCCTCCTGAGTGCTGTCTTTGATTGTCCTAGACACAAGTGCCTGGGGTGCAGGGAAGGATCTTGTCTATAATTTCAAGATGTTAGATGCAAATCACATGCTAGTCGTTAGAAGCAGACTCAGTGTCATACATCTTAATTGCCTTACAAGACAGAGGGCAACCATTGATTCTTAAGGTATGTTCTCATCGAGCCTATGTCTCTGATGTTCTCACGTCTGTGAATAGTATTCCTTATTTACAGTTGGGATCAAGAATACAGACAAATACTGTCTTACTGCTTTGCAGTGGCCTTTGGGAAATCTCCAGTCCTGAAGTCGGACTTTCCCTGAAGTTAATGTCACTTTGGTGGCTTGCACCGTCTGAAACTATGCAGTGTCAAAAGTTGCATTTAAGTTTAGTTTAAAACCTGTTTGTTAGATTTGCTTATTGGCTTTGTCATCAGTGTTTCACTGCTCTAAAACAGTGAGATGACTGTGCTAACTTAAAATTAAAGGAAAAAAAAAGAATGCATCTCTGTAAACAGGAGGTGGAAAACAAGTGATTTCACCTTCACAGAATGAGTTATAAATTTTGTAGTAGTCAACGCAGAGCAATTCTGCTGTAACCTATTACTCTTCAGGCATCTCAGAAAGATGTTCAGGATCTAATTATTCCAAAAATTGCTTGTTGCCAGAATAACATGTCGGTTTTAGTCTTTGAATTTTATGTGCAATGCCCAATAAAATTCAACACTGATTTTGAAAATATACTTGAAACTCTCCTCAGAAGTTGCATATTAGAATGATCTTGCTTTCAATCATGTGTATTAGACGTGTATTTTATGGGTGTAATAGCTAATATTTGGACTTTCTTCAAGACATTGTGGCTTGTTTCATTGTGGGATCCATTTGAAAAATGTAATGCTCAAGAAATCATAGGGCCAGTGAAACCCATTGGGGTAAATAGAAAGCATCTAATTAGTGTGTATTACCGAATTCATATAGTGAATTGATTTAGTGAAATTTCTTGTGAGATGTGTGAAAATAAGATTATCCTCTGCAATAGGAATTTTGAAACATTCAAAAATTAGTGACTGAATATTTGGTATTAAAACACTTTTATGCAGATAACTTTAATGTATAGACTTCATAATGATAAAATTCTGTTCAAATTTTAATGAAGTTAAGAACCTGATCTTTAAAGGCTTTTGTATACAGATTTCACTTAAATTTCTTTGCAAGTGTGAAGTCTTTAAAAATAGATTGGTGGAATGCAGTATATAAACTGGTAATTAAGTGTATAGTGTTGGGACAGAGGAGTACTTCTGAATGCTGCTATTCAACTGAGTTCACTGGAACTTGTATATCAGGTACTACTCAAGATACATAGTGGAATTCTTGAGGCCCTGACATACAGAGATATAGGTTTTATTTATATCTGTACCTGAAGTGTTATGTTAAAGAAATATAAACAAGTTAAACCTCCAGGCTGCTGCATCTCAGTCCCATAATTTCCTCCTGTTTTTAACAGGTAGAAGTTTGGCAAGTTCTGTTTTTAGTAACAAAAATTGAATTTAATTTGATTTTTGCACACTTAATGCAGTATGTTCTTGTAGTTCCAGAATTTTATATGGATCCAGTTACTATTTAAAAAATTAATTTATTTTTAAAATTTTACTTTAATTTTTCTCTTCATGAAAGGTGGATCTGGTTTCAGTATTCATCTAAATGCATTTCCAGTCCTTCTAGAATCTTTGGGTAAAAAGCAGCCCCAATGAAGCTATTTGTTGTCAGGAATTAATAAGCATGTTATAAAATCTGTCAGCTAGCATAACAGGGCAGCTTAAAGCAATCTTTTGCACTATTTAAAACAACAGTCCTTGATATTAAGCAACCAAGTAGGTGAATAGAGTGTTCCTGGAAATTAAGCAGTTTACATATACAAAGCCATTACACTTAATATTTCAAAAGTGAGTATTTCACCAAAATGGGAAAAAAAAAAAGCATGTCAGAATACTATGGCAGTAGTCGCAATCACCAGATGTGTTCCTGGTTGCTCTGATTAGGTAATTGTAATGGCTGTCTGGAAATACAAGAACTTCATGTTGGCAAATATATATCAACAATTTGCTTTATATTTTTTGTTTTTAGCAGCAGTTGGAAAGAGGTTGATACTGGTTTCTGTGCTATTAATAGTAATAATCAGCATTCTATTCCTTGGCTCTTACAGCAATATTCCCCCTTAGATCTTAAAGTGCTGTGACTATCCTCATTTCTCAAAGAATAGTAAGAAACAGAAATGGAGTGACTTGTCAAAGGCATTGAGGTGATCTGTAGAGCCTGAAATCGAACTTCGGGCTCAAATCCTGTGTCTGTGCCTGTTAGATTGTTCTGATGTCAGTGGTATTCTAATCTTGGAAGAGCAGAAATGTTTGTATTTTCAGGTTTTGTTTTCCACCATAGCTATCAGTAGTCTGTCTTCCATGTATACAACAATTGTCATAACTGCAGTATGTTATGGTACGATGCGAAAAGCTCCCAAAACATGAAGGCATACAGACTATGGAAAGTTAGAAACATTTGTAGTATATCCAGCGTTATTAATATTTCACTTAAAGATCATAGAAAACTCAGTGAGCTAAATCATCAGACTAAGGGATTGTAGTTTGATGGACACGGTCTTGGAATCAGATGTATTACAAGAGAAAACGATAACAAAGGAAGATGAGAGTAGATGGAAATACTAGAAGGTTAAGAGGATTAAACATGAATATCAAGGATGTCCAGAATGAAGAAAACGTTTTGTGTGCCTGAGAAGCTAGGACCAAACTAAGCATTGTCATTACGTCCCTGAGACAGAGTAAAGCAGACTTTGGTCTGGAAGGAATCTTTTCATATAGGTTTTTTGTTTATTTGTTTATTTGGTGTGGGTTTTTTTATTTTTTTTTTTTTGAACTGATTCTCAATACAGGATTATGTATTTTGGGGACACTGTGTTTATGATGTTGTTCTGAACAAGAGCAAACTCTTCCCTTTGGTTAGAGAAAAGCATACATAACCCCTGCAGTTCTTACAGCCAGCTGCTGAGCTCCTTGAAGAAGGAAAGGCTGGTGGAAGTAATGGTTTTGGTAGGTCTAGTTAGCTGTATGATGAGATTGGGTATTTAGTTAAATATTTCATTGTGCATTGCAAGGTGATATCTTATAAAGGCTTTTTTAAATTAAAATACTTTTATTACATTTTCATAGCATGCAGTTAGTTTCTGATGGGTTGCCAGGATTAGGATAGAGTGATGGAGTATAGTTAGAGGCCAGTCTGTAATTGCATGACAATATACAGAACCCCAGTTCTAGCTGCAGTGTGTATGGTAGCTCAAAGGGTGTATGTAACAGTTTTTGTTTGTAGTATGCACTAATGATCTAGGTTCTAATTCTGAAATCAAGTCCCTGTGAATAGATTCTAGTGGTGGTATGAAACCTGACTAAAACCAGTGGGGCTGATGCAAGGATCCTCATACATAAATCTGATTGCAGACTAAATCTGAAACAGTGGTTGTGTCTAGGCTTGTCCTTTTGTCATATTTCTTACTCATTTAATCCTTAAACCTTGCTCCTTTTCAAAATACATAAGCAAGATAAAAATACTCAGCAATTAAAAATTTATTTTTTTTTTTTACAGAAATGGTATTTGGAAAAACATGTTAGAATTTATGTATGTATGGCTTCACATAGTGTGCTAATACAATTGGATAACACTTATGACTTACTCCGGATTCAATGAGCAAATCCTTTGTTCAAAGAAAGAAGCATTATTGGAAACCCCATTTTGTTTTGCTGATTGAAAAAGTGCCTTTCTGATTTAGGAATCACGAACCTCCTGATACCAATTTTTTTTTTTTAATGTTCAATACAAGCACTGTACTCTCATGCACTGTAAATTTTCTGGGACTCATTGGTGGCCATTTGCTGTTACACTTGCATAGGAATTCTACTTCAGTTAATACTAGATAGTGATAATATGCTGCAGCTGCTTCTAGCTACATGTTGCTTTCACTACAGCTGGGAACAACTGAATTTCTCAGCAAGCAATGATTAGCATTTTGATCTTGACAAGCACTTTACTATCTGAATACCAATGTCTGAATGATTGTTTTCTCCAAGCAAGGCATAAACAGCTATTGCATATATAGCTTGTAGTTAGCTTCTGCTTGCTAGAAACATTTGATCAAATACTTGCACACTTCATTTTAAAAAAAATTGTATTAGAAGTAATCTCCTCTGATTTATAGTTGTAGAAGAAGTGTAGTTTTATGTGTCTAAGTATGCTAAGTCCAACTAATTCCAGTGTGAAACGTTAGATGTCTGAAAGAGCATTTAGTGTCAGGTGTCGTGATCTAATATGTTCATGGTTCATGCCAGTGCTCCCAGCTACATGCAAATTAACAGTATTCAAGTGTAACCAGACAGCATTTATAGTCTACAGATTAGCATAGCCTGAGAAAAATCCAATTATCCTTTCCTTGGTTGTTTACCTTCATTATATTTTTGTTTCAGGGTAACTTTTTTGTTAAAACTTTAGAATTATTTGTAGAACTAAAATCAGATCTATAAATAGCAAATGATAATATGAATCACCAGGCTGAAGTATAAGAGAGTGT
This sequence comes from Cariama cristata, assembly GCF_000690535.1. Taxonomy (NCBI): domain Eukaryota; kingdom Metazoa; phylum Chordata; class Aves; order Cariamiformes; family Cariamidae; genus Cariama; species Cariama cristata. The sequence goes on from NW_009615139.1 coordinate 87,660, forward strand.
ACTTTGTCCATCTTTTCAGTAAAGGAAACATCTCACAAATGAAGCCCAAGTACCAGCAACTATTGGAACAGAAGTTAAGCTTTGCAATGTGTTTATGCTTTGTGGCAACATAAGCTTAAATCAAGACCAACTTATGCTCCTGGCCCTGTTTTAGCTGTTGGAGAAAAGCCTCCTGTCCTCCAGTCAGGGACAGAACAACTGTAGAAAGCTATTCTGTGGAGAGCTGAAAATAATAGAGGGATGATAGCTACAGGTGCTTCCGCTTATGCCCTAATGTTCCCTCTGTATGTTCAGGAATGCTGCTAAAATGAATATGCTGCAGCAGATGACTATAATACATTATCAAAGCATGAATTGTACTCAATTACACAGTTGTGAGAATTGTTCATAAGAAAATATTACGCAAATGATCATAACTATTCATGGAATACAAGGTATACCTATATTTGTTGAGATAATACTCGAACTGCATTCAATAGGTTGACTAAACTTAAAGTGGGCAGATATAACTATGTCATGTCTAGTTAGAGTGTCCAATGTATACAGATGGCTAACTGCTACTTCTCGGAAACAGGTTTGGTAGAAGGCTGGAGGGAGTTTGAATTGTAGCTCAGATCCAATTTATTCTAAAAAGTAAGAGTTTGGGCTGGTAGGTCTTCAGCTTCTGGGCAGGGCTTGCAGGTTGCCAGATGCTGATGAGCCAAGCAGACTCTCAAACCAATTTCTGACTGGCCTGAAGGATTTGGAATTGTCCAAATACAGTAGGAACGCTGTGCTTAAGCACAGGAAATCATACTGCTTCTTAGAAGTCTCTCTCTATATAGCTGTAAACAAAATGAGCCTTCTGTTCAGGCACTTCATTGTTTCTGTGATTTTTCACCTGTATCTGAGTCAATGGGAATGAAAAATATTTGGAAATCACTTAACAAGGAAAGATATTAATAGCAGTCATATGAAATGAAGTCGTTTGCCAGTTGTTTAAGACACATCTCTGAACGGTGCCATCCAGCTTTATTGGATAATCAAGGCGAGCTGATTGTGACTGAGCCCCCCATCCTGTGAGACTGTGGATGAGAAGGAGCCATTTCACAATAAAGAATCAGCTGAAAAAACTCAGTTACAGATATCCGTGAGGAATTTAAAATGTAGATAGGAGCATCTGTTAACAAAGAAGAGGTCTTAGACTTTAGAAAACTTTGTAAAGGTTACAGAGCATGTTGATATCTGGTGAGAGAACATTCAGAGGTATGGTAGTGGGATCACAGAGGGGCTATGAGAATGTCTTGGAGTATAAGAAAGAAAAGATGGTTTGAAGATTGCATGAAGAAATTAAAGACTGATGTAGAGTGCAGATAATGCATGCTCACAGTTATCCATAGGTTGATTAATAATGTGAATATAAAACACAATACAAAAAAATTATATTTGTGCGGTTTAATAGAGAAGATGAAGCAGATCAGAAGCACAATTTAAGGTTTTCTGGGGGGACCATCAGGAGCACATTCTTTCCTTCTTACATTTGCACATGCTTGAGTTTTTTTCCTGAAGCAGGAAGACCTTTACAAGGTCTCAGACAGCATTGATGTTACCCTGTGGATACTTTGTAGAAACGTACTGGAGCATAAATGTTTTTTGAGCTTGTGTGAAATGGTGCATTTTCATAAGAGTAGAATCAGGTATTGTGAGGAAATCTTTCACTGAAGTCAGACTAAGGTAAATGAGGGAGAAAGTACTTAGCAAGAAAATTCAAAATTAACAGGGTGTTAAATTGCTGTTGTCAAAGGCCCTTGTGACATAAGTGGACAGGGAACTCATGGTTTTCTTGCAAAAAAGTGAAGTTCAGATGTTTTTCACTCTTTTGCAACTGGAGTTCTAAAGGTATAAAATGAAAGTAACTAGGAACTCTTTGCACACCTTAGGTGCTTGGACTGTACAACAGCATTGTAGCTTGTGGCCAAGCTGTGTTCTCTACTTTCATATTCTTCCTCTTTGAAAAGATTAAATACCCATCATTTGTTTTTAGACTGGAATTTTACATGCTACCCTACAGATTATTGGACCCACTTTAAACAAACACCCTCCGCCCCAATACAAAACGAACCAAAAAACCCCCATCCCAAGCCCTTTTTTATTTTCTCCCCCAAAGCGGTAAGGGTTTCCTTAGGTGACAATTCAGTTGTTTTACTAGACTGCTAATAAATCGCTGCTGTATGCTGAATGAGGGTCAGATGCATAAAAAGAGAATCTTTCTCAGCTGGTAGTTTCATGCACAAATCTAAGTCCCTTTACTACATTGAACCTTCTGTTTAGTTTCTGTGTATTGCATAATAACTATACCTAACACAAATGTAAATGGTGTTAATAAAGCTTCTCTTTCTTTGAGAGGAGTATAAAACATATATAATTGATTGTAGGATTGAATCCTTGAGGAACAGAGGAGGCAGAGGTATGAATGTGTGAAAGAGCAAATGAGCTCAGAATCCAAAATACTTATCGAGAGGTAATTATAGAAAGTTTGAGGCAGTAAATGAGAGTCTTAATGGTGAAGCGATTAGAGAGCTGTTTTCTAGACAACTGAATTGTTTGTTAAGAACTAGAATGTGATGAAATTCAGAAGGCAGGCAGAACCCCGAGGAGTAAAAAAGCACCGGGTGTTGATAATGTTCCAGTTGGGACTCAAAGAATTATCAGTCTGATTTTGCTAGTTTGGGGCAAAAAAGTCAAGGAATAGTAAGTAATGGTCATAATGAGTAGAAGATAAAATTTTGATTGTATAGAGGAGAGCTATTTATTCACTAATGCAGAAAGTAAGTGGCTGGAAGTAAGATAGGCTAAGTATTATATTCAACATCCTTGATGGAGTCACCCATGAGTCACTGCTGTCAGGGAAGTCATCAGTCGGCTGCAAAGGTGTCAGCCTGTGTTGCTTGTTGGAATGTGGTGATTCTTGATCTTTCTGAACTGCTACCTTCTGACTCATTTTGTTTTCCCTCTCAAGGTTTTATGCCTCTTCATACCTGTGGTTTTTGTCTTAATTGAGTTATAAACTACTACCAATGCAAAAGTTTTTGTTGTTTTTCTCTACTTACTAAAAAAATCCTTCAAATCTTTGGGTTATGTGCTTTCTTTGTGTCAATTCAGCGGTAGTCTTTTGCTTTGAAGCTGAGCCAGGGTCATAGAGCTGTGCTTTGCAGAATTTGGCCTTGTGTTAGAGACAGCTGATCCTCATTAGAATGGATCCTGGATTACGATCCATCTACCTGCAAAACAAACACATAAAATGACACATTTATTATTTTGCTCCTCCCCTCCCTTGATTTTCAGACTAATAGAGGAGCTCTGAGATGTTTTGATGAAACATGATGCTTCAATTAAAAAACATGAAAGTAGGCTTAAATACAAGTAATATTAATTGTTCAAATCTACAAGAAATTCTGTACTAGTGCATCTAAGTAGCATGGAGTTAATTTAATAATTTATAGAAATTATAAAGGTTCAGTAAATCATGCATCAAGTTAAGATCCTACTTGCTATTCCATTTTCAGATATTATGAGTCAGCAGCTTTATAACCATAACCATCAGAATTTCAAATGTTAAATGTATTTTTAACACTACTTTAGAATGCATAAGAAACTATAGAAGGTCACCCTTTTGAAAAATTTACCTGTGCATGTGTAATTTGATATATGTAATGTATTATGCACATCAGATTTGTATTGTGCAATTTTGTTATGTAAAACATAGCACAATCTTAATTTATTTTTTTTTTCACCTTTCTGCCAACAAAGTCACTGACTGATAGTTGCATTTCAAAGGCAAAGATCTGGCATTTTGAGAAACTTCAAACAGAAATACTATTTTTCCTAGATGTGTGCAAGGCCAGGCCTCACTTCAGGCACAGCTTTACTTGGAACTGTGCATCATCTTTAATGGGCACCAAATAAGCCTGTCAGTTAAAGGAGTATGATCAAGAGTCTGGCCTCTGAGCCAGAAAGGCCAGTTATTAGAAGGAAGTCTACCTATAAAATCTGATATTTTTTTTTTTCCTTGTCCAATGACCTGTGAATAATGGTAGTCAGAATATATTTGTACACATTAGCATTAAGGTGTTTGCATTTACATACAAAGTAATATGTCTGCAAAGACTTTTGAATCTTGTTTAAGGAATAGGAAATTTAAACCGATAATCCTTTCTTAATAGAGAGGTCCTGTTCAAGTGTTTACTAAAGATCTTAAACCTAGAGACAATATTACATGATCTGCCTTATGTATGATTGTTTCTGTTTTTTGAAATAAAGAATAATCTTAAATTCCTTTCTTTTTATTTCTTTAAGCAACCATCTACATTTTGAACTTTGTAATATTTGTGTATGATAGATTTGGAATTAAAATCTGTTTTGAAATGTCACTTCATGAAGTAACATGATGAAAGAAGATGACCCAGAAGATTAATCTGACGATAGGAAGAAACTTAATTTAAGATGCTTGAACAAGTAAGGTGCTTGATATTAAAAAAAATATCTCAAAAAAAAAAAATTAAAGCTGCTCTGACAGTGGCTTTGTTATTAAGTCTTCCTCTGGTGGGTCTGTAAGTAAAACAGAACAGGGACCATGTGCTGTGCATGTAACCTGTATTCACATAGCATAAAAAGTTTTGTAAGTGCTTCAAAACTGGATACTGATTCAGAGATGGGAAAGTTAATAAAATTAATAGTGTATTGAAAAGGATGCTAGGAAGCCCATTTCTTTAGAGAGAAATTATTTGGGGATATTTATAGCGACTAAGTGAGCAGGTAAAAGGTACAGTCATTAAAATGTGTTTAGATATTGTACTTTTGAATGTGTGATTTGACATAGGGCAACACAATCAGTTTTCCCAGAAACAATGCAGAGGGAAGATGTCACACTTACTGTTGAAAAGCATCACTGTACTATATGGCATTAAAAGCACTCCTTGCATTGAACCAGGTAAATGCTTCTGCTGGTGATGAAGAGCAGTCAGTTACGCTACTTATAATAAAAACCAAGTTAGTCTCCATAGGCAGAAATTGGCTTTATAAATCCATATGAGGTAGCGTAGTGCTTCTGACGTTGTCAAACAGTGTTCTCAAGACTGGGCAGGGAAGGGCAAACAGCAAGACTCTCCAAATGAGGAAAGCTTTGTGACCAACAGTAAATGGTAACACTGGGATACAGCCAGCTGTTAAAAAGACATGCTCTCAAACACTAAACTGCATTATTTATGTTGATGCTAACTACCAATGACAGCTTCAGAAACTGAAGATACCAAGGCAAAACTACAGAGCTGATTTTCTGTTCAGAGGGTTTCAAAGAACAGTGAAGAAGAGTGATGCAGCTTAGAAGATAATTAGGAGAGCTAAATAGTCTTGCTACAGGAAAGAGACAACTGAGTTTTTTTCAAGTGCTGAGATGATTTGGGGAACACTATGAGTGAAAAATTCAGGTAAAAATTCTAATTAAAAAAATGGGAAATCTGATTTTAAAAATGTGTAGTAAAAACTGAAATTGAAAGATCTTATTGCACAGAGCATATACTTAGCTTGATAGACCAGCTAAGTATCTCTTGGGAGGGCACTTGACCTCTTTGTTAATCTGAAAAAGATGAATGGGTAAGAGGGACCAAGGCTTAAATGCTTTTACTGGGAATTTTTAGTTTTCTAGTATTACTGTTGCTGTTTTTAGGTGGGGACGGGAGTGTTTTCTTGATGTAGTTACATAAATTACTGAGCTCAAGGGATGGTGATACTGCTTTTAATAAGTACAAATAGCAATATTTAGGTAGCAGGTTTATATTATAACAATCATTGCTGATTCTATCACTATTATTGCTGACTCACTATGGAAATTAAATTAGTCTATCAGAATGGGTAAGGACTGTTATTCTTTTCCTAGTTGTATTTTTTTCTTGTCTAACATGGAAGAAAGTGTTCAAACTAGAGCCCCCTCTACTATCTCTAGTGGAAAATTGACCCTAGCCACTAATTATGAAAACTAAAACTAGCTTATGCATCTTGAAATATTTTGTGTGCAGAGATTCCAGCTGGTTCCCCTTAAACTGGCACGTTGTGCATTGATTTTACTTTCTTACATCCTTAATGCTTAAAACCATTATACCATGGTTATTTGGATTGTTTATCAAAGCAAACACATCTGGAGCAGAATAGTTACATAAAGATGAGCTAACTGCCTTGGTCTTCCAAATTTTACTTTAACTATTCTACTTGATGAGTGGGAAGCATGTGAAAAAATAGGAAGGCCCCACTGTAGAGTAGAGGTGTCACTCCACTTTTAAAAACAAGTGATCATTATTGTATTGAAGAGGTTGCCTACTTAAAAATATAATAGTGCTAGTACTTCTCAGTAGTGAGTCCTAGCTTCTTGAGGTTCTTTAATGGGAATTCCCTCAAATATGTCCTGTAAAATCTTTGTGAAATTGTTCCTGTAAAATATCGAAACAGTTTTCTCCAAGAAAGTGTCATTCAGCTGGGCTGATTCTAAACTAAGAGACCAGACAACTGCTTCCAGAGAGTCTTTGTTCACACTTGTGTGAAGCAACTCACTTGTGATGATGAGTAGCTTGCACATGCAAAATTGTTTGTTTCATTTACAGGGATGGAAACTCATCTTCCTGTAAGAAATTTACAGATCCTACAAAACCAACAAATTCACATACTTTTCAAAATTTCCAGTAGCCAATGCTAACATAATTATAATAATGTTAATATGATAAATAGTAAATATGGTAATATAGTAAGAATGTAATAAAACTCACTGTTCAGAGAGTTCAAAGTCAAAGGTTATAACAGCAAAGGAAATACTCGTGTATTTGTCTTATTGATATTATGCAACGAAATAAGAGATGAAGATCAGAGAATGTTACTGTTAAAAAAACCTGAAGATACTTTTTAGTTGGGGGAGGAGGGGGAGAAAAAGAAGCAAGCCTTCCATTGGGCTTGTAAAAGGTATTTTCTGGACAAGGCAGAGCCTGTCATCTATTATCTTCGTCTTGACGGTCTTTGAGTGAAATTTCTGTTGTTCTCAGGTCTGATGTTAGAATGACCAATTTACAGTATCTCACTTTGGTCTGAATGGAGAGCTCCACTTGTTCACTTTGCCTGTCTTGCATCAGTGTCCATGATGAAGCTAGAGGCAAGCTTTACTTGAATCACAGCACTGAGAGTGCCTGATGCCAAAGACAGGGCATGTATGAGGAAATGTCTTCAGTTTAAATACGGCCACAACTGACAGATATAGTTCAAAACTATGTCGTGTTTGTAGCAGTTGTTAAGTGTATAAAGTTCTGTAAGTGCTACCTATTAACCGCTCATTTCTACTTTTCTGTTTTTAGATTGCAGAATAGCCTTCCAAAAGAAATAGTACAAGATTTGTCACTCGAGATGATTAAAACCAGACTCTTAAGATACTAGAAAATATAGCTTTGAGTTTTTATAAAGTATTGGAAATTCTTTCTGAAGGATGAAAGCCACTGACAGCCAGGAGGCTTCTTCTGTTTGTTACTTCTGTAGTGGCTGGCCAAGAAAGATGCCCAGAAAGCTGTATGCTCATGTTTTTGTTCTCTTATGATTATTTCTTTCACCTGTTCACTTAAAGATTTTATAGCTATAGACTGACTTAGCAAATGCAGGGAGTTCAGAGTTGGAAGCATTGTGTTCATTTTAGCATTGATTCATTTTATTTGGCATTTAGCTGTGTATAAATGTAGACTGGACATGGCAGTATTTAGGTATTATAGAAGCTCCCATACTTTTTGCTCACTTTTACAGGAAAATAACATGTTGATAGTCTGTCTTGCTTTTTTGTTAAGGGTTTCAAGAGAGACTATAGAGGCACAAGATTTAAGGCACTTCTCAATCTGATTGTAGTGACCCTTCAGATCCCACTACTCCATGAAAATATCTTACCAATATCCAAATACTTTTTAACTGGCTTTGTGATGTAGAAACCATATTCATGTTTTTCACTGTGCAAGTCATGATATGGAGAAGCAGAGGTTACTTAGAAACAAACACACAGGTGTGTGTCCCCAGCCACCAGCTAGGTGATAAGTTGCCAAAATATATTTAAAACATTGACAATTGATTGCAACAGAAACAGTCTTACAGTAAACAGGTAAACATCTGTTAGTGAAAGGACATTTAAATAGACTGTATCTTCACTGAGCAATCAAACACAATGCATTGAACTGATGTCCAGGTTGTTAAATCTTGTCATGTGCCTCTTAAAACATACGCATTACTTAAAAGTTGAACAGACTACGTAGAATGCTATTGTTGCTAAAACAATGATGGATTAATCACATAGGAACTCGGTTACCTCCTATATTTTGTAGATTTCTGCCTTGTGTCATCAGTTCATGAATATTTGATATGCTGAGCATGCTTCATTGGAATAACTAATTACAAATGCTGTGATTTATTGAACGTACCTTACTGGAGATTTAATAGTAATATCTATTCCAAAGTAATTTGAACACAGATTTTGTGTTTGCTTTTTAAAAATTCCACCCAGTATCATAAATTTTCTCCTTTAATTGCATGTTAACCTTTGAGAAATTATACCTCTGGGAAAGCCTCCTGCTGGAATATATAGTTTCTGAATTTGGTGGTGGTATAGTTGCAGGTAACTGTTATGGCAAAAAAAGCATAATCTGCATTTATGATCATGCTAAATCCAGAGACTTTTTGGTCTGTAGGCATTTGCATAAGGCCTCAACTCCTAATAAAGGTCCCTCTAGACTAAGTTGTATGACAACATGTATCATCTGTTTATGAGCAGGAGGGAGAAGGCCTTAACCTACGCCCAGGACCTAAAAAAGCTTGTAAATTTTCTTTGCTAGGAAGCTCTCTTCAGACTTCTTGGCTAAGATTTTTAGATACAGCCTCTGTTTCAAATGGGGGGAAAAAAGATTACTTTCTAAATCAGAAGCACTAACATTCCTGAGCCTTGTGTGTAGTCTAACAGGGAAAACTCTAAAATCTTGTGACCAATGTGTACAACTGCTGCTGTCTGATAGCTGATTTTCCTAATGAGGTAAAAGATATGAACGAGCAGCAGGAAATCGAAGAGGGTATATGTTCAGAGACCGGTGGGTCTATCTCTGACTTTGAACTGCAGAGAATTTTCATATCTTTTTGGCCTATATAAAAAGTAATGTCAGTTTAAATTTGATGCTTCTTTTATCCTGTACTTGCCCTTGAAGGTCTAAAAGGTCTCTGACTTCTGTAACCATGTCCAATTCAGGATTTAAGTTGCTGGAAGAACATACCTGTAAGTCTGGACTTTGTGTTTGAGGAAAGTCTCTTTTTTTCCAGCTGGATATAAGGATGCTCAAATACTTCTTTTTATTGAGTTTACTGGTGAAACTGCTGTTAATTGCAATAACATACAGATTATGCTTATGAAACCTAACATCACTGTCAACAGACTTAAGTATTTTAATTCTTCTTCCTCCACAAAATTGAATTGTGATTCTGCTAGCATGTACCTGCACAGCACTTTGATTCTGGAGGGCAGGTAGTGACTCTCCCAGAAGCAGACTTTCTCCTCTCCAGTGAAGAGAGAGAAAGCATGTTGAATTTGTAAGGGGTTTTTTTTGCAAATTTTTTACTATAATTCTTAATAATGTAAAATAATTTTTGAGAGAGTCCTCCAGTAAACTGAAATACTTGTTTCTGGTTGCAGGTGGTGATGTGTGCATAGATTAATTTTGTAAGTTTTAAAATACTTATTTAACCGGCCACTGAAAGTTTCTGTGCTTTTCCTCTGCTATACTCATCTTCAATTTTTTGGACTGTCGTGACAAAACTGACAATGCATTTACTGGTGAACTCATCAGCCAAGGGGATGTGAGGAAGTGATGTTGATGTTAATGTGTCTTGTCCCTTCAGTCTTGCTTTCTGATCAGTGAAAGGTGCTTGCTAGGGCCTGCAGGTAAGACATGCAAGATCCAACTAGAAACATTGATATTAAAGGGGCATGTAGGTGTGAATACTTGATTCTTTACACTTTCTGGAAGTAAATTTAAAAAAAAAAAACCATCAAAAGACATTATTCAACACCACAGCAAAAAATTATTGTACAATACTATAAGAAAAGGGACAAAAATTAAAAATGTCAACAATCTCTATTTATTGCTACTGTTTGTCATGTGAGGACACAAAGTGAGAGATCAGCCCTGTATAATTACTAGGGAAGCTGCATAGACATATTTAGACCTAGCAACTATGGCTATGCGTCAATAATCACAGATCCTGAAGTTCTGGGATAAGATCAGACTATTCAGTCTTACTTAGTAAAGTCTAAGGAGAGTTCTAAATCTTGTGGCTGCAAAAATAAGTTTAAAAATGTGTGGAGCATTAGTGATGTTTGTCCTCTGTTTGATGGGTAAAAGTGAGATGAGCTGTTGCCATTTTTCTTCCCCAAGGAATGAGTTGCAATTTTTGAAGGCATATGGGTGGATGGGGCTCAGCTGAAAAAGGGTTACTGAAAGAGGGTGAGAGACTGAGAGATCTAGTCTGCGGTTCTTGTGGTTGATGGATTTTCTAAAGTATATGCTTAAATATCAGGTTTTTTTGTATATGGAAGTTAAATCTTTTGAGTAATTCTTTAGTGCTAATCTCAATCCCTTCTCAATGTAAAAAATGGATTAAAATGTCATAAACAAAAGTAATACACTGACTAAAGAATCTGCAAGCATGTAGTTCTACTGTTACTAGATATATTTAATTAAGAGTAATTACAAAGAAATTCCATTTGATTTTTGGTAGGAAGTATACCTACTGAGGTAGAGTATATAAAGATAAATCTACTTGCCATGTAATTAATTCAAATTAGCAGAGCCAGTAGGTAAGTGACCGTATTTCTATTATTATATTAGAATTCTGAAGAAAGTTTCATAATTTAATTAGCATCTAAGCACATAATGGAAAAAATATGAGATATTAAACATACTATCTAATTAATTTGCTGCAAAATATTTGTTAAATAGGGATTACATATCTAAATACTTTGTACCAGTTTTAAGTTCAAGTGTTGTGCAGGTTTAGTGTTACATAATGTCACATACTTCTAAATAATGTCAATGCAATAAAATAACACTATTTGCTAATAAAATTTAGATGACTAGAAGTCTGAAAATTTGGTTTATGTGCTTTCAAAGTTTTCTGAAAATGGAGGGCCTACTTGTTGAGTAAAATCAGTCTTAAATAGCATTTTGTTCAGCAGCTCCGGCCAGTGCACATCTGGAAGTCGACCGCTACAAACTCTGTAAACCCCTAGCAGTGGAATCACAAGATTTTGTTGTTAATTTAACATTAGGTATCTTGAACTTCCAGATTTTTCAAAGATGTGCACAAAGAATTTTGCACTTCAGGACAATGTCTTTGAGATGGTGCTATCTTCTTAAAGGTTTCAAAACTTCACTTTTCTCATCTCCAAGCACAATTTGTTTCTACAGTCTTCACTACACTTTATCACCTGTAAAAATCCAAGTGTTTCTCCTGTGGGACCAAGTCATACTAGGGATCTGATATGCTTTGCTGTGTGAATTAGAAAGAAAAATGTAATTGGTTAAGAGTAGGGGAGTTGTTTAATACACTTTTCAGAGCTGGAAATTTCTTTGCATTTTTTTAAGGCAGCTATTACTTTGTTACCTGAACATGAGATGCATTGCTTTCAGAAACCCTTTAAATTGGTGCTGTAAACAACTCGATACAGTTTTGAATTGTCCTTTGTCCCACAAAGTCAATGTACTTCTGGTTCTCTAGAAAATGTTTTTACTAGCAATGTTTTGGCTCATAAAGAATTCTCTTTGAGAAAAATTTAGTATCAAGGATTTTGGAGGTAGATCTATTTGAGGAGGACTTTACTTACGGTCAGGAATTGTAACTCAAAGGAGCAACCTCAAGGAATGTTTGCCATAGTTCAGACAATCATTGTGTTCTGTCACTTTCAGTGGCATTTCAATATAGGAATTTACTTCTTAATACTATAATACTTAAATTATTTTTTTATTTAAATGTTCAGTCTGTGCTTTGAACAGCTTAACTTTGAGGTAGTTGTGGCAAGCGTCTGCTAAATATTTATTATCTGTGTGTAATAATTTTGTCCCATAGTTTTAAACTGTAATATTTTGTCCTGGTTTGGCTAAAACAGGACCAATTCTCCTTTCAGTAGATTTTCCGTCAGTTAAGTTTCTTTTAAGTAACTGCACTTTCTGAAGTTGACTACATATTTTTCACAGTATGTGCTTTTAGAATTGATAATGCTTGATGTTTATAGTTGTTACTAAGGTAACGGTAGGATTGGTATGCAGGAAGACCCACGTTTATACTTATCCCTGTGAGAACCAAGGTCATTGTTGGCTCTCTTTTGATCCGCAAGTAAAAAGGAGTAAAAACATTGCACCTGCAGGAAAGAGAGGACAAGATAGGTGACCAAAAACTGATCAATGAAGTATTCCATCCCATAGCTTTATCAATGAAATATTCCATCCCATAGCTTTATACCGAGTATGATGTGTAAGGGATCACGGAGACTGGTCCTTCTTCTTTTATGGCCGGCATTGTTGTGGGACTCTGCTCATTATCTTACCCCTGATCCCAGTCCGTGTATTCCTGAATCTGGTTGCTGCCTGCTGCTGGGTCCGGTCTGGGACATCCTGGTGCCCACCCTGCCATGTCGGTGGTGTGAGCCACTGTGGGACACGATCTTGTGATCATCATTGGGAAGCTCAGTATTGTTTTTTTTTATATTTTTATTTCTATTACTAGTAGTAATAGTATTAATATTATCATGCTTATTTTTCATTGTTATTGGTTTACTACATGTTTTAAAAATTTTTAACTCATAAGATTCTCTCCCTTTTCTCCTTTCTGTTCCCTTCTGGGGAAGGAAAGGGTTAATAAAGAGCATCTGCCATCTGCTTTAATTGCCAGCCCAACCTTAAACAGTGGCGTATTTATAATATATTTTGCTACTTGTTATGATCCTGGATGCTATTGTTTAGAAGTACTGTGAATTATGTTTCTCTGCATCAGTTCAATAGCCTGTGACCATCTGAAGTAATTGGCATTGAGAGGGAACATGTATCAGTGATAATAAAGAAATCATAGTTGGACTTGCTCTTTTTTGTGGCGGGGGGGGGGAATAAATCAAATAGAGTGAAAGCTCCAAGAACCATGTTTGTTAGAGTACAGCAACTGATTAATACATGTGGATATGAGATTAAATGGAGATTTTAACACTTTACAGTTAATAAAATAACCTAAAGATAAACCAAATGGTCTTGAAAAAATATTAAATGTATTTTAAAGTACAGGTTTAAATAGGCTAAACTGTGTAAGCCCTGAGCGGAATAAATTACAAGGCTTAGTTGTGTGAAAAAGTTACCATTAGATAATAAATAACTGTCTGTCCCCTGACCTGTAATAACTGTTCAGTTACTTGTTGTTTCTCCATAGCAAATACAAGGTAACTTATCTGTCTTGCAGATTCTTGATATTTGATTATAATGAGGTGACTTGAATTTGAGAAATAGGAATGAGAAAGGTATGGAGAAGACACAAACTTGAGTTCAGGTTAGGGATACCTCTAGATAAAATACAGACTTGGGATTGGAACCAAGATTCTTTGTCTTTCGTACTGGACCATGAATAAGAGTCATTCTTTATTTTCTCAGTAGCTATTAGTACATTTTTGTAACAGTGTAATTGTGAATCTTGTAGTTGTGGCATGGTCCTAGTGGGTTATTAAACTGGTATGTATACTGTTGGTATGTGGTCCATTGAAGTTCTCACACCAGTTGTGGATTTACTGTATAACAAGCTTTGAAGAGTGAAGAGGCCCAATTGTCCTTCCTCTATCCTTTTCTTTGAACTGATGAATTTTTAAATGATCCATTTTAAAAATGGAAAAGCCTATATAGTGAGAGGTGGTGTACTTCTCATTGTAGTCTAGACTAATCTACATCTTGGCTGTTAAGGCATGCTCTTAGCTCCTAAGAAACATGGGATTATTTTTTTTTTTTTCTCCTTTTGGAGGAGACTTTCATGAATGTCAGACATCCAAAGCTATCGAAGACATAAGGGACTTACCATTTTTGCCACTGTGATCGAATTAGATCTGCAAGAGCAGAGCATTCCAAATATGAAGGTGGTTTCTGGGTTGGAGAGTTTGGATTTGACAAAATGAATCAGTTGGTCATGCCCATTATGGCATGGCCATTGCTTCATTGCTGACTGCAGGAAACATCTGATACCAGTTTACCATCTCTAAAATGAAATCTGTTTAGGTCCTGAAATGGGTAGTTCATCAAGAAAGTTTGTCAATAGTCAAGTAATTCCAGTATTTTGTATAGTATGTAAAACAAAACCGAAACTGATGTGGGCTAAAGAGGGAGGCAAGAGGGCCGAAGAGAAGATTGAACCATCATTTTTACAATAAAAGAGAAGAGGTCTCTTGCCAAATAATTTTATTGTTCCTAGGAGAGACATAAAGTAAGTCGTTTACAAATATTTGCAGATCAAAACCGAGATTGGATTATTTCTATCAGAAGTAGATTAGCTGTGTTCCCTGTACCTTGGGGAAAGGTAATTTCCATTGTGCTGAAATGCTTTGTACTTTCACCAGAATGTTTCATCAGGAAAAGATGACTGTTGTAGCCTGGTGAGGTTTATTAAATAACCTTGTCACTCAGATGCTGGAGCTATGTGTTCTGTTCTATGTTGGTCCTCTGGGGGAGGATGAAAGAAAGCTTTCACATGCCTAATCACCATGCTTTAGGCTTACCTGGAAAGTGAGGTGAATGGATCTTAGACTTTGTTTTCATTATTATTCCATCAGTTTTAATCAAAGTGGAGTTGCTTGAGCCACAGAGATCAATGCATGCCAGAATGTACTACAGCCTAACTGGCACACTTGCCCAAGACTTGGAAAACTAAGTTGAAGACTTAAGTCTGAATTAGGCAGAGACAAGGCTTAAATTTGAAATGTTTTGTTTCAAAGCTGAATTAAAACTGCTTATCTTTCCTCATAACTTGTTGCAAGCATTATATCCCATGGCATTCATTATATCCTATCCAGCAAGATATTCAATTTATAGATTTTATATTGACTTCTGTAGAAGTCAAGCAGTTCAATTGTTTAGCTAATTGAAACATCACTGTTTTGCCATTCTGTGATTGTGTCAGAACAATAAAGTTCATTAAAGCAACAAAGAAAGCGTTTTGAAAAGGGAACATAAGAATAAATGAAAAAGATCTGGCAGACTGTGCATGATTGGGTTTAAAGGCCAGAATCTCTGATAATAAGGGTTTTTTAAAGCATTGGTTTGTGTTTTCCCTCTTTACCCTTTCCCATTTTTTTACTTGATAGTTGGCAATAACACCTTCCTTACATGCTTTTGCAGCTTCATGGGTATTAACTTCCTAGTTTTGAGATCTACAAATCTATTTGTTTGCAGTTATCTCAAAAATGGAGCACATGATTCCAGTTAAAGTTGCTTCTGTGAAGGTTTTTTAGCTCATTGTCGGCTGCTTGAGTAAATGCTAAACAAGTTTAAAGTGAAAACGGTAATGTTATTTTAACCGAGGCAAAATTAATTTTTAATTTGAAAATTGCATAAAACAACCAGCTGAGCAAAGGAGTGCAGATGTAGATTATCTGTCATTACTCCTGTGTTAGAGTTGTTGCTTACAGACTTTTTGGAGATACTTCTGTTCTACAGGTCACTAGAGATCCTGGTCAGAAGTCCATCACTGTCTTCCAGAGCAGGATTCTGTTCCAAGACTATTTTCTTCTTTTAATGCCTGGAGATTATTTAGTTGTAATTCAATTTTAGTGGAGATTCAAGACATAATGTCACAAGAAATTCCTTGTTTTTCTAATATGTGGGACAGCTTTGTGTTTTGGCTTTGGTTTTTGCAGACTTCTTTTATACGACACTGGTAGTGAAACACTCCTAAAATTTGAGAAGAAATTTCTTTGAATAGAGAAGGATGCTGGTGTGTGAAATGTCTTTGTCAGTGGTATTTTTATTTACTGCCTCAGGCAGTAAGTAGAATTGCAATTATATGTTTGTTTATTTCTCTAATGATTTGCATGCCACATACTGGAAAAACTCTCTTAATAGAGAGAAGTGGGAAGAAGGACTTGCATCCTAGAGCAGTTTATTTTCTTTTACTGTATTTAAAGAAACTTCTGGTTGCACAATAGTATGTGCCGGGCCCCTGTGCCACAATACAATTTCAACTACAATGTTACATATTTGTTCTGTGCTTTGTTTTTTACCCTGTAGATATGGTTGTTCGTTTATCCTTGGATGTATCTGAGGAGTGGACTCCCCCTCCTCTTTCAGACACATATTGTTGCAGCAAGAAGCATACAGACAGTTGTGCATTGCCAGTGGCTTGTTGCACTATGTGTAATTTTATTTCTGGTGGTAGAAGAAATCAGAGTATTGACAGCTTATTATTAAGAGCTTTTTTGTGTGTGTACAATAACTTTTGTTTTCCTCGTTTTAGAGAAATATGTTCTGATAATGGAAGTCATCTTAACTTGAATGAAAAGATTGAGAGTGTGTTATAATTAAATATCAGTGCTTCATCCCTTTATTTGGAGGATCCTGGGTTGTTTCAAAATTACTATTCTCATTTTTTTGGGGGAATGTGTTTTTAAATGGCAATACTGTGTACTCACGTCACAAGGACAATGCCTTTGAGTCATGTACTGTAGAAATTGGATCATATTACCTGAAATAGTTTAATTTTCAGTTGTTTTCTTGGTAGTGATTTTTTTTCTTTTTTTTTTTTTCTTCCCCCTTTATATTTCCTCAACCTAAAAAAGGCTGACAGGACAGAAAGTAATCTTCTGACAAATCATTAAAGGATGTCTTTTGCCAATACAAGAACATATATACTTCATTGCATAAAAAAAAGTGTGAAAAAAAATCAGAATTGCTCAAAAGCATCATTGAAATTCTTTGACAGTTGTTTTGAAAGTAACACCGTTGTAGTAATATTTTTTCCTTTCGTTTCTGTTTTTTTTTTGGAGTTGTTAGATGCAGTAGTAATAGAAAGGAAGAAATACAATCTTATTTATAATGGAGTTATGCTTAACTACTCAGTGCAAGGAAGGAGGAAGGTTTTTTGTAAGTTAGAAGGAGTACACTGAGGATTTTTACGTGGAAACTAAATTCTCAGTAGCAAAAATCACTACTGTGTTCTATAAACTTCAGCAGAGAGCCAGTTTATATTCTCACCCATACATATTTTAAACCACTAGGAATACAGATTTTCTGTAATACTTTTCTTTTACCTCACTTTCTCCTTTCTCAAGAGTTGCCATTTTTTACCCTTTCTCCTCATATTTCTCATACTGTGTCTTTCCCAGTTTTCTTCTGCCCTATTTTCAGTCTAGCTTTCCATCCCTCATCTCTTCCATTAGCTGTATTCCTCTTGGTCTGCCTCCCAAACTACTGTAATACTGCATTCTTAACACCCTGTGTAGTCTTAAATGCACTGTTACATAGTGGTGTGAAGTAATATAGAGGTCATGATGAAATAAAAGACATTAGTAATATTTAGTGTTTCCTAAATAAGGGCTGATGAAATTGCAACAATGAAAGTTGCAAAATGCAAAAATGGAGAAGAGTTCCTGTTTGAATTGGTGTGATGTCTCTTACTGCTGATGGTAAAATAAGTACTGGTGTCAACGTTTACTTTCAATCATAGAAGACTTTTAATTAGTTGTATTACGGCTATGATGTACTGCTTTTCCTGGCTCCAGTAGGTTGTATTGTAAAACAATTCCTATGAAATCTGTAGAGCAGAAGGAGGTGGTACTCATTGTAAATAATAGACAAAAACTTGATGCTGTGTGTGGTAAAAATCGGAGTATACCTTTATATATGTATTTGTGAATTCTTACATATAAGGCTGTAAGCTAATCTAGCACTCAAAAAATAATAATCTTTTGTCCATATGTAAAAGTACTGTACTTCTTATAATTAGTTCTGCATATTGGGCTGTGATTGTGTGGGAGTATTAACCAGCTCTGAAAGGAATTTGGTAATCTTCTGGGGATTTTGCCTCTAAAGCACAGAGGAGTCGGGGTCATCGGGTAAGTCTAATGTCGTGCACATAATATATGCATTTCTACCAACTCCAGGGTTTTCCTGAGCATGGCTGATTCTTTTTATTTCAGTTTCTATATATCATATCGACAATTCATTTCTTCTTTATTCATTTTAGTGAGCCTTAAAAATGCAGAGGTTAACATGGTCTCAAAATCTCTCTCTAGATAGAACCAATAAGGATTCCGACTAAAGATCAGTTCTTTTTTGTTCTTAATTCAGTGGTATGTAAATTGAAGGTAACCAGGGAAACGAAGAGCTAGCTATCCTTATATACTTTGCAGAGTGCTTTCTGGAAATAGAGTATTCTCCAATCTGTTCTGATCAGTATGCTTTGAGAACACAATGTATGGAAATAGTCTTAACACATGTAAGAAGCACAAAGACAGGATCCTCTTAATGTGGAAGTAATCATACAGTCCTCAAAACTTATAACTTCGTTACGAATTTAATGGGGGCACTGAGAAATTACTAGATTAAAAAAAAAGCTAAATACATGGTAGACTATTGTGTGTCACAAATTCAGCCTTTTTTGAGCAGTATCACAGGTGCCTGTAGATGGAGACGCAATTAAGAATGCATCTCATTAAGAATCAGTTGTATCTCTAGATTTAGATGCACTAAGGAACATGCACTGTGTCTCCTCACCGAAGTGTAGTCGTAGACTTCAGACTTCACAGATGTGAACCAAGATGTGCAGATACTTTACTTTTTTCCAGGTACATGGAGCTGTAGAGAAGAATCTCCTTCCATTCTCTCTTGAATTTAGCCAGGCAGAAACTAGGGGCAAGTATAACCATTTGGGATCTTGATATGGAAGGCATGATAGACAAAATAATAACCCTTCTAGTTTCCTTTAAGAAGTGGTGTTGCTGACTTTACATCCCTGGGACGTTTTGTGGTCATGATGGGCATCAGGCCCTCCTGGGGAAAGTGTAAGTGTGTTCCCAGTGGAGGCGGGTGTTGACAAAGCGTTAATTGTAATAAGATGTATCAGTTCTTCAGTATAAGAAGTTTACATATTTACTTTATATAAAGGCAGCGTACTCATGCTTAGGTATTGGTCTCTGACAAATCAGTAACGCTAAACTAATGGTAACTTTAAATTTATTTTTTTTTTTTGGGGGGAGGTGGGGGATCTGGTGGTGTGTGATTTACAAGAAGATGACTGAATCTTTAGCTACTTTTAGAAATAGGCTGTTTCTTTTATATATTATTCCTGAAGGGCCAGAGGACTTTTTTCATGGTGGATTTCAGAAACGTCCTTCACTGCCACTGTACTGGAAGTAATACTACCTATTCAAGATAACCTTTAGGATTCAATGTTTAGAATAACTTTTCCATCACTGTGCTAATAACAGACATGTGCTCTACAATCTCTAAAATAAATTATGAATCCTATGAAGATACCTGGAAACAGTTTGTTTCAAAACAAATTAAAAATTAATGACAAAGATTTCTTTTGCAGCTTGTATTTTTTCACCTGCAGATAATAAAAACCATCAAAGAAAGCAAGCATTAGATTCTAATTTGGACTGACTTATTGTAGGAAAATCATCACTAAACCTCTAATGATATTTTTTGACAATTCCCTAATTCTTACAAGTTGTTGGTAAGAGCTGCATCAAGCTTACTGAAAGCCATGGCCCTCACCTGAGTAATTCAAATAAATGTGTGGCCTGTGATCATTTAGAAGAAATAATAACTTTAAGAGCATAATTAGACACGGTTATTTTGTCTTTTTTTTCTTGCAGCATATGGTAGAATCACAGGTGCTGGGTGTACCATTCCTATTCTGTTGCATTAGTTGCGCAACAGCCATAAAATGTAAGCAGGCCAAAATAGCAATGAGTGTTACACATACTGTATTTGGAAAAAACAGACCCGATACAATCCAGTGTTTCAGTTCATTGTTTATGTGTCTGTATGTGGTAATCAATGTCATAAATACATGAAACATGAGGTTTTTAATCTTTAATTTCAAAATGCCTTTGCTTGATTTATAAATAAAAAATTAAAAAATAAGAGGTTGAAAAGGGTCTATGAAGTTAATTTGCCATGTGGAATTGTTATAAATTATGACAGCAGTAAGTAGGAAACACTTTTTTTCATTTATCTAATATTACTGAAACACCACCTTCTCTCACTTTCCAGAGTCTTGCTAGCTTTGTTCATATTTAATAGATATATTTGCACTATTTGAAGTCTTCCTTTGCATCTGAAGATGTGAAGGGGGAGCACCCTTCAAGAGTATGCAATGATCATTATTTTGACCAACAAACCAAGGACCAAAGAAGGAATCTGAGAACGAAAATCTCAACTATCTGATCAGAAAGAGGCAAGTTGCTTAACTAACTACTCTAAAAAATTCCTTTTCTCTGTGGTTTATGCAGAGATCCAGTCAGAATCAGTTTCACTGAGCTAAATTGGGTAGGACAGTATAGCCCACGACATATCGCACGACCACACAGGACTTAAAAGTGAATTTAAGACTGTATTCAGAGTGGAAAGTGTGTGGGATATGACTGCGCATTTGAATTTATTTGATTAACTACAAGTAAGGTACAGTGCTATATATGGAACAGGCAAAGCAATGGTTTGATTTACTAGATAGTGAAAGGGTAGAATAGTCAAATTTTTAGCACTCTTCTATAGAGGCATCTATTACTTTTTTTTCTCTGTACGTATCTGAAGCGATTACAAAGCAGGTCTGAGATCTACAATGATACCTTTGAAGCACAGGGAATGAAAAAGATATCTTCTTGAAATACTTTCCCATCCAGATTTTGTGATTCTGTTATTGTAGCTGATATCCACACAGTGTTCTCTTGCGTTTAAGATAACTATGGTTTATTAGTACTGCGGCATTATCTCAAGCCCAATTAATGTCTCATAGCATATGTAGGGTAGTTTAGATGTCAGTAGTTTTTCTTGATGTTCATTTTAATAATTTGCTTATGCTCTGTTTCTGTGCATGTTCTAAACGACCTGTTGGTAAAGAAGTGGATACCTTTATGTATTGTGGTTTTAGACTGGTCACATGAGGCATAGAAATGTGACAGAATATATCCCATTGGATACTGATGTCAGAGCAATAGATTGCTATTCATTTTGGGAAGGCAATCCATGTTTATTTAAAAACTACAGGCAGGAATTCTGTTGTTTTTTCTTTGTGGAGTAACTGATCCCATCATAAGTGGTGTCTTCATTCTTAAGCTATTGATAGAAGATAAAATCTCGACCTTTTCAACAAGTCTACCTAGTTGGCTTAGTAAAATTATTTTCACAGTTTAGTGTATCAGAAGTAAATGTTGGCAATATTATTTGAAATAAACAACACTAGAACTAAAAAAAAATATTTTTCCCAGGTATAATGACTTGACAAAAACCAGTCCCCACACATACTTGTCACATAGGAAAATGCCATAGTATTACTGCGTATTTAGTCCCAAAGATGTACTTCCCATTTTATGATGTGTACTGTTCCAGTATCTCAATCTGAATTAAAACAAAAAAAAGTATAAATACATATGTCTAAGTGATGAGTATTTCTTCTGTAAGTTTCTGTTAGTGTGTGGATTGTTAGGTAGGTTTGGGACTTCCTGCATGTGTTTGCCACTTGATTTTGTCAATTAAGATTGCTAGTTTTGCAGTAACACATGCTGTATTGTGTAAGAAACACTATCTAAATTATAACACACTTCAACAGAAAAGTAATGCTAAACCGATGCCTATTGGTTGTTTTAATAAATCACATTTGTAGCAATATTATTTGAAGTCATCGTTCATGTAGAGAACTCATCAGTTATGTACATTTTAGATGGCATGTTAAAATGTGTATACCATCTTAGCCAAAATGCTACATTTTTTGCAAACATTTGGATCACTGGAGAAAAAGACGTAAATATTTTACCAGGAATGTAGTAAAAACTTCTAAAAGTTATATGCACATACCTCTATCAAGTAGCACTGCATTTCTCAGATAGTGGCACTACATTCATGGAAGCCAGTTGTGGATTGGCTGGCTATTCACCACAAGAAAAAAACGTCTAGGTATCATTAAGTGTATAAGGAATAAACTACAGTTTTTACTCTCCATGCATTACTAACAGGGTAGTCTGATTTCTAAGTAAACTTGTCCCTAGGTGGGCTTGATATGGAACCAAGTGGTCTAACCTTTATTTAGTTTAATGATTTTTAGTCCAAGTCACACTTCTAAAAAGAAAAAAATTCTCTTTCAAGTTCATATTTTGGCACTACTGAATGTGTTTTGCACTCGGTTGAATTAGCTAAGCTGTTTCGCATGTGGTCCACATCTCTTTTGTCTTGCATTCCTCAGGTGTTGGCAACTGACTTATTTAAAAAATAAGATAAGGAAAAAGAACATTTAAAATTATTATCAGCAAATAAATGTTAGTTTGTTTTGCATAGAGAAATGTGAATTTTAGGCTTTGACTTTTAGAGTTACATTTCTGCATTCGTACAATGACTATGACCTGATGGTGCGATTGACTGTGAACAGAGACACATAGTACTGTGTGTCTTCATTGTAGTTGTTAATGTATTTCAATATAAGCATGCAAGATTTAATGATTTCTTAACAAAGTTTATAAGGTGGACTTTCAAAATAGGAGAACGTGATTATATAGATCTGGGAATATGCACTAAAGTCAGTACAACCTCAGTTACTAGTTGTACTTCTGACAGATTATAAAAAGATGATGACTTGTTTGTAAGTGGATATTCATTCAGATGTTCCATGCATTTTTTTTTTTTACCAGTGAAATCAGGAGTGTTACATTTCTCTGAAGTTTCTCCGAAGTTCCGGAGCTATATCAGAGTTCTGTGTATGGCGTTATATTTTTACATGAATATGTGCTGCTACTAAGACTCTAAAGAAGGAATACCTTTTGCAGTAAATGTGTTCATTAGTTCTGAAACTGGCAAAACTGTAGTTTAACTTTGTGTTGTATGGGTAGTCTGAATTGAGATTTCTCTGAGTGTTTAACTCCTGCATATAACTTGTTTAGTTGCCGGTTTGTGGTGTGGTGTGTTTAGTTTAACCCTTAGAACCAGATGAGAATCGGATTACAGAGTATTAGAATTATAACACCATATTGAACAGAAGCATTTAATGAAATTTGCATATTTATAAATATAGCAGTTGTGGAAATCTAGTATAACTCCATGCACAGTGGAGCTAAAAGCCAAAAGCTAAAAATACTTTACAACATAGTAATTTTTTGGTGCTACAATGTGTTAACTTTTAAGAGCACTTTATATATTGTCCTGTATAACTGAGGCTTCATATTAAAACTTTCACTGAAAATTTTAATGACTTTAGAATTTATTGACATCAGTATATTTATGGTTTACTTGTAACTTTTTTAATCTGATTTAAAATACACAAAACTTTGAAATTTGTTATGCCAATGTGACAGAATTTGGCAACAGATTTGCTACAAAGAATTTGAGATTAAATTATAGATCATATGTTGGTTTTTTTAATTCAAAATCAGACACAAAAATATTTGATGGTGTATGACCTGATAAGCAATTTATGAGTAGACTACATAACACCTCAGATTTTTATAATGTAAATAATATATTATGGTGAAATGCAAAGGACATAATTTCATGGTTAATAAATAGTCATTTTAAATACTAAGTTTATTTAACATCTGTACGGTAGAAGAAGCAAGAGGAAAAAAAAATGTAAGTTGTTGGTGGAAATCAGTGTTGCAGGGCATATTCTTACCTTGTCTCTTTCCTTTGTGTAAGAGAAATTTATACTTCCTGGGAATCTTGTTTCCCTTGGTTCACACGTTCTTTGTCCTATTCATGGAAATCTTATGAATGAGTTATTAGAACTGCATATGCATAGTCGACAAAGAAAATTATTATTTCAGCAATATCTGAACTTAAGCATCCTAATTGCTCAATATTTTGAGCGTTTTGAGCAATATTCTGAATATTTGACCCCTTAATTACAAAACAATTGGCATCTGAATATCAGTCAGATGATCTGTGTTATTTCTTATTTGTTCTTGCTTATACGTGACCTGGGCTTGCTTAGACAGATCTGGACAAAATTCTGGAGTGTTTATGGATAATGCTTTGGAAATAATAGCGACTAGTGTTACCTAGGTTCATGGCTTTTATTTCAGAAATATGAGGGACCTCTTAGATTCTGCTGATAAATGGTGACTGAAAATGAATACAAATAACGTGCCAGTGCTCTACATAATACCAGATTAACTGTACGTAACTTAGCCCTATGTTGAAGAAGGAGCAGAAAAATTCACCGTGTGTTAAGGTTTTACTTTATTTGGTTTAAAAGACAAACCACAATTGCATCTTACTTTGTTTTGTCTTACCTCTCTCTCTCTGGTGGTGAGGAAGATGGCTCACCTCTCAAGTATTCAAGTGCCTCTAGTTTTAAGTTCCCAACATATTCGAAAAAAGGCTGCTGAATGTTTGAGGAAAATTTCAGTGTGGGCAGGGATCTATGACCCTCCAGAATGCCGCTACGTGAAGTATCGCATTTTGTGTTGCTTATTCAACTTTTCAAGTGACAACAATTTTAAGTGCTCATGTAGGAGCGTTGTACTAAGCCAAAACACTATCAGTAATAAAGCTCCTGCCATTTTAAAATTTTGTTTCTTTTCTCCTGCTGGCAAAGCTGCAACACAAAATTGGGACTAGGCATCGTTTTTGTCTTGTTAAGGAATTTAAATCACAGTTATGTGAAGAATTGTTCTTTACCTGTAGCAAATCAGAATAGGTTCCAGTACCATGAACCACCTCTAAATTCACCCCATCCCCATACCAGCATCTGGAGTATTACCAGTCAGGATGGCCCTGAGATAATTCGTAATGGTCAATGTCATATGAAGAATGTGAAAATTCTCTCCATCACTTTGATGGATCTGAGGCCTGGAAGTTAGAATAACTGTGTTACAGCTTGCCTATATGCAGTCTTCACCACATACTGTTTTATTTTGCAGTATATTAATTATAGATGATCAGTATTTTTAATGAGCATGAATTTTTACTGAAGAGTGTATATGCCTCAAAGAAAGTGTTATTTTACCATCATAGAAATCTTGTAAGCAATAACTTTTACACTGCCATTTATTAAAGGAACTCTGATGTAGACTGAAATTTTATACTTTTTCTCAAATACTAAATTATTTGTATAGGTAGTTTGTATATCCAGAAGATACTAGTGCTTAGAAAAGCAATGCAGATCAACCAGAAACCTGTAGGAAAGAATAGCACATATTGGTTGAAAACAGATTTGCTTTTTTTTCTTTATTTACTGTTGGTGGGTTCATTGTATCATCAAGAGCATAGTTTGTTCTGGAAAGTTCAGTTTCTTGCACAGGTTACATAGCAATAAGTCTAGTTTCATTTGAAATATTCAGATGGACTTTGCTGATTTATAAATAAGACTTTCTTTCCACACATCTTGAATGGTTATTTCTTTGAGTGGATGTCTACAGAACTAACAGAATTCACTGAATGAATTACTGTATGCAAGGAGCACTGAACACACCTTTGATACATTATCACTTACAGTATTCACTATAAGAATGCCTCTCCAGGGAGTAGTGTCTTGTTTTTATTGAACATTTTTCATTAGTGATTCTCAATGTATATTGCTTTTTCACAGGAGACAAAATAGGTGATGAAGTTGTTTGCCAAAGATTTTTCAGCATCCAAGACAGGTTATAGATCTGCTCTGTCTCAAACCAGTAATCTGTTCTCTGGACAAAATATGGAATGCTGTAAATCTGTTTGCATGCTCTGTTGTTGTTGTTGTTTTAAATTAGAGTAAGTTTTGAAAAGTCTTTGTATTTTCTAAGCTGTGTGGAATATAGAATGCTGCTCTACCCCCATTGTCCATTGTTGTTTGCCTTTTCAAAATATGTCCAATCTGCCTCCTGAGCACACGGTATTAATATGGTGTTATCAGTCAGCTGGTTTTGTAGAAAAGCATCAGTGGAGTAATTTAAGCAATGTTAAGAGGCATTTCTAGCTAAAGTAAAATACGAAAATTTCAACCAGGACTGGACATCTAAAAATCTGAGTTAGATATACATGGACATCAATGTAAAGGTGTTGTGATTTACCTACAGGAATTCTACATGTTATACGAAAGCATTTACCCCATGTTCCAGAATCTTCTTAAAATTCATTGCAAATGTAGGGTATTGATAATTAATTTATAACAAAGAAATAAAAAGGCATATTAGATCCCACCACTCCAGATTCATATTCCTGGGGCAAGCTTCAATATAAAGAACACCATTTTACAGGCTTGATGGAGAAAAAGTGATGCAGTGCCATAAAGAGTTTCCTGACAGTTGGCCTAGCTTTTTTTTTTTTTCATTGACACTTTTAACCCTTATGCCTGTGTTATCTTGAGCTTTGTTGGCATATAGTGTGGTTAGAAATGGTGTTCCAAATAAACAGCTGTTTCAAAGAAACAAGTTTATATTTTCAACGTAACAGCGGCAGAACTAATGCTTTGTAGCTGGTAGAGATCCCAGCAAAGGTTTTGTAGGAGCATTGTGTGTGTTCACATGCATGCATATGATGCAGTGAAGATTTCAGAAAAATATTGTAGGAAATAACAACAGCATAGATTATTAAAATAATGCTGGTAAGATGAAATTACTTAGTTATGTGTCAGAAAAACACAGAACATGGACAACTACCTTGTGAAGGACCTTGTAGCTATTCGCTGTGCATCCTCTTTGTGTTCAACCTGAGTTGCCAGATGCCTGTCTCTACAAGCAGGGGGATAGTCTGTAAAATCCCTTTCTTGTGATGACAGATCTCATTCTTTTACTGGATTTGTTTTTTAACATAAAACTTTATGTTGCTCACTTTATCATAAAAAGGGGAGTTGAAGCACACAGGTATGCAATAAATCCTTGTACTTCCTTGTGAATGGAATCACAGGTCTCAACATCCCAGATATCTTAACTTTTGTTCTTATGCTGTGCTTTTTGTGTCCAGCTTGAATTTTTGTGTGCTTACCTCCATGAACTGGCAGTAGCCGAGGAAAATCCTGATGACGACTACTGCACAACTGCAATGTACGTTCTAGTCTAACATTTTGCTGCCCTGCTTGGTGCTTGCGTGTGTACTTATTATGCTTAGGACAGGAAGGTAAAAGGCTGTGAAAGATTTTTACCAAGTACTAAAAGGTTCAAGTTGAGAGACACCCACCCATCCCAAAGACAAGAGGTGCTTCATATGAGTGAAAAAAAATGTTCTAAAGCATGTAAAGGAAAAAGAAAACCAACTTTAACTTGAAAACTCTTTTCAGTGATTAGAAAGGTGGGTTGTGGTTGTTATGTATTGAGAATTAAAGGCAGCATAGAGCGAGTTAGAGAGGATGTGCTGTATTGTATTGAGCTGATGTACAAAGATACACTGGAAACCATAATGAGGTACTGGAGCTCTGATAACGGGATAAACTGCAAAGTAGAATATTAACTTACAGGGATTTGGATAGAATCATACTGAATGAATAATGAGGCATTCAAGTAACAAGTGAATGGTTCATGTTCAAGCCAAGCCCTGTGAGTTTATATTCAATAAAACATCTGGTTAAACTTGATCTCTCCCTATTCAAAAAAAGGGGAATAGAGAGTTAAGGAAAAAAAACAAAAAACCACTAAAGATCGGACAAGCAAAACAGCAAAAATTCTTTCTGTAGGT
Source organism: Cariama cristata (assembly GCF_000690535.1). Taxonomy (NCBI): domain Eukaryota; kingdom Metazoa; phylum Chordata; class Aves; order Cariamiformes; family Cariamidae; genus Cariama; species Cariama cristata. Next base: position 115,568 of record NW_009615139.1, read on the forward strand.
GTGAGGGAAAATAACCATTTTGATAATATTTTACATCTGTAACATCCTACTTAAGAGAGCGAACATAAAATTGCAGCTGGATCTCATGTTTTTTGTGCAGCAGCTAAACATACTTATATTCATTTGAATATTTACAGTTGGACTCATTGATCTTAAAGGTCCTTTCCAACCTAAACGATTCTATGATTCTATTAAAAAAAAAAAAAAAAGCGCTTTGTTTAGCTGTGTGTTCCATAAAGTTATCATTAGGTTAACTCTTTTTAGATGGTTAATTTGCACTGGGTTAAACTCTCCTGTGCGTTTTCTTGGGCTGTGGTTTGTCACAGTAGACCACAGGGCTTCCTTTGGAGCCACTTCACCATCTTAATTAAATCTGCAGTTAGGCTTATTTAGCTATTATTCGCTTCATAGGATAAAACATTCGAGAGTTTGTTGACTGCTCTTGAGTGTACTAAAATTAACTGCTTTAATTAAACAAAAAATGAAGTCACTTCTGTGTTTTGAAGTGCTAACATTATTACCAGCTTCACCAGTAACTTTTTTTTTTTAATAGAAAGATATAACTTCTCTAAATTGTTAAGTTTTATGAAGGAGACCTATTCAGTGGGTGTTCCTTGTGTTTTAGGGTAAAGGCTCATAAGCTTTTTAAAAAAGTCAGTCAAGTAACTTTTGTGATTTTTTTTTTTTTTAATTGAGGTTGATTTTTTCTTTTAAAGAAAATGGTCTCATCTGTTTTCTTACAAGTTTGGTTTTTTTTTCACCTCTTGAAGTTTCATTTCAGCAAAGTAAGTAACTGTAAGTACGTAACACTATTTACGGTTTTCATCTCTGTCTAAAATTTCCTGAAGAAATATTTCAAAAAACTTTCTTGTCTTAAAGCTCTTATAAACTGATTATTTGTGAGACATTTCACAGATATGCCTAGAGGCTCAACTGTATGCACACTAGGTGATAGTCTGTGCTGTGAACAGCTTGCAGTTGGAATAATGTTTTTTTTATGAAAACAACAAACAAGTCCATGTTCTTAAAGAGGAGGAAAACATACTAATGTTCATTTGCTTTAAGGGATAGAAAGAAACATACTATGCAGTTACTGAAAATAGGTACTTATTCATAAATTTTCGATCCTAGAAGATCACTGAAAGATTATATAGTATTTGTGCATCACTAGCATTTGATTTATTTTTTTCTTGTACTTCTCTTAAAAATTAAGTGATAATATGCTTTTGTGTTTTTGTAGACAACTGGAATTTGAATTTATGATGAACACAGTCCTTAACCAGAATTGTAGATTGAAACAAAGCTGTGAAAACCTGAAAGAATGACTGTAGCAGTGATAAATGCAATAAAGGAAGCTGGATAAAATGATTGATGAAATGTTAGGTGGCAAACTAAAAGCAAGATGTCTATAATGTATCAAAGGCTAGTAAGGTCTACAATAGCCACTTCAAGAGACAGAGCAGAACAGGCAGATTAAGAAATATTTAAACACAACATTTAAAGATGCAAATCACACGCTGAACAAAAGCTACTGTTGCTACCTGTGTGTATGCTTGTTCAGCTTAAAAACATGTGCTCGACTATGATTAACTAGTGCGTATTCCTGGAAGATGAGGATTTACCAGTGTGTTCTTGGATGTGCCTGCCATGGGTCAGGGTCCCTGGAAGTATACTAATAAGGACCTGTGGCTAATAGGGGAGGCAGACTTTGAAAAAGGGTACTACTGGTTTTCTTTTCTCAAGGAATTTAGCAAAACTGAGAAGGTTAGAATCTCCGCTCCACTCTGCTCCCCCCCCTCCCCCCCAAACTGTTGGCCTTGTAGGTTGTATTGCAGTCCTTCATATTGTCTGGGTTTTATCAGAAATCTTACATTCAATTGGAGATATTTTAGCAACAGAAATAAATTGGGGTAACTTCTAATTTTCATAAATTGACATTTTGTGAAGAATAATTCCATTGCCAAAATTCTGCTGGTACCCTAAGTACATGCGTAGGTAGGATTCCTCTATGTCACTTTAATCTCCTTGAAGATTTCCTTGAAGAGGAGACTCTTTCTCCTTCTCATTTAAACAGCACCTTGGGAGGACTTAAGGGAGTGCTTGGTCCCCAAAAAGGGCCTTCTACAAAGGGCTCCCTTTTACTTTAGGATGCATTGAGACTTGATTTGTGTAAGCAACAAGAGTAAGTAAGTTCTAGAAATTGAAGAAGCAGTGCAGGTAAATACTTTTAGCCAATAAGAATAAAATACAGAAATAAAACCAAATACTTTTTTGTACACTTAGTACTGTTTATAAATCCAGAGTTTCCCATGAGTTGCCAGCTGTATCATGTTAGCTCTTGACATTTTTCTGATAAGTATGAAAGATAAATCTGTCACATTTTTGCATTCTAACTGCAATTGCATTTTCGGCATAGGTTGCACTGAAATAATAGATTGCTTAGCAAAGTAAATATATGAAAATGGTGTTTAGGATTTCAGTGTAAGCAGTAATTAGAGTACTGCTTGTCAGTTTTAGAGCATTGTGAAATATTATGGCATATTGTGACTTTATTTTTACAGAATCTGTTACATACCTGTCACGTTAATTCAACTAGAAAGCATTCTTTATGACAATTCATATAATATCATAAAGGCAACCAGTCATGTTTGTTACTGAATCATTGCATGTCTTAATGTTGAAATTAAATTGGAAACGAAAAAGTGCAGGAAAATTAAGCTCAGTATAAAATGCATTTTAAAGGAAGCAGATCTTATTTTGCCATTCCTCTTGCAATCGTAAAATTCTTTAGATGTGAACTTGCTTAAATTAGATGTATCTGCAGGAATTAATATTTAGTCTAGTGTTGAGAGAAATGATCACGAGCTGCAACAAAACACATAATGAAGAAAATGTAATACTTTTATTATTGTTCAGTTCTTACAGGGCAAGATGGATTTTTACTTTCATTCAGTGACTCTGACATTCTATTTTTTTTTATTGGTCTACGTTTACTGTTGACCAAAGTGGACTCTGAGGATTAGTCATAAGAGAACACCTAAGTTTTTTATGTAACTAGCTTTAACCTTTTTCCAAAGCAAAGGGATGGACCCCTGCAACTTCTATGTTATTGAAAATGATCCAACATGGTTTTAAACACTAACTTTATTTACTGTCCTTGTGAACTGCAGGATACATGTAGGAGAAGGAATGATCATTTATTTCTTGGTTTGTTCAACCTTGGCATCTTGAAAGTGTGGCTTTTGGTGGTTAGTTGGTGGGGTGTTTGGGGGTTTTTTTTGATGATAGCTTTCTTAGGCACTACTTGGAAGGAATCCAATTTGTGGTGATTGGTGTCTCAAGTCTATCTTTTGATACTAAATATTATTGGGTCTTTTCTGTGCATCTTATTTGTTTTCGGTTTCCGTAATTTACTCTAGAGTTGTTGTTAGCAGTCTTGACATCTGGTGCTATTTTAGAAATATACAACTCAAGCATTTTTACTTGAACATATCTATGTAGTCTTATCTCCCAGGGCAGGTACAATAAAAGGTTTTACAACTTTTCTGTAAACTGAATGTTTTTTAAAGTGGGTTTGCAATCTCTTATGCTGCTTTAAATAAGTTTGAACTATATTTGACTTTGTTGCTTCCTAACAACATACTGGAGTTGGGTTACCTGGAGTTACACGCAGCTGGTGCTGCTGGGCAAGCTTATCACAGTTACTAGATGGTTATTTCACTGTAAATATATAGTAGATACAATCAATACTGTTTAGTGAAGCATCCCTCTACTGATTTGTTTTTATTAACATGGCATGAAACAGTGATAGTCAGTATCATTAAATATTTTTATCCAATAAGGATAAAAGTAACAGGGTAGTTATTAATTGAACAAATAAAAAGGTTTTATGAAACATTGTTATATAGATATCTATATACTTGCCCAGCTTTATTACTCTTTGAAATGGTGAAGATTTTTCCCAGTAATGTTTACCACTAGCTGAAGTGTTTTATATGCCAATTCAAAACAGGAGTTGTTAATAACCATGATAGGATCTACTAAAAGGAGCTATAGCTCACCTAAAAGTAATTTAGTATTCAAGATTGCTTTCTTTTTTGATTTCCATCTCAGAAAGAGTTGAGTGTGTTGGTGATTCTCAGTTTTACTTCAGACTTGTACTTTAATTTTGAAAAGTCAGACCAATGTTGTCAAATATAGTCGAACTTACGCTCTTCTGATATGAATGGGGAAAAAAATGCAACCAAAAAAACACACTCCTTCACCCAACTGAAAAGATTAATGTCAAATGCTTAGCAAAAAATATGAACCTTTAAACTTAATCCTTTCTGATTACTGGAAAAGCATTGATATTTTCCATGAACTCCTTCTGATTTACTGTAAAATGAGAAGCTGAAGCCAATGAGCTTTTGCTCCAACAAAATGAAAAAAAATTACTGTCTTAACCTGTACCAGATGTCTTTCAAAGTCTGGGCTGAAGTGCACCATGATATGGTGTAAATGAAAATGTCATTTATTAGGACATTTGTGCAGGGGAGCCTGAAAGCACTTTTGGTCTGAGGATTCAGTTCCTTGGCTTTTCACACACTTAATTCTCAATTCAAGAAAAGCAGTTTCATACCTAAATGTGTACAAACAAACATGCATGTAATTATTCAGCCACTTATGAGCAGTTTATCATTTAATGGATTCCCATTTTTATAGACTATTTTGAATAGTATTCCACTTGCAATAAAGGCAGATAAATTTTAAATAATGCATTAATAGTATATTAATATGAGAGCTATACTTCCGAGGTTTCATGACTAAAAAAATGTCAGTGGAATGCCTGTAACATCAGTGAACTTATTTACTCCTCTAAGAAGTGGGTTGAATGGCTGCTGCAGATCAGATATACAAATACTGGGGGGGCCAAACATAAGCAAAGTTGTAAAGCAAGCCAGTGATGCTGTTGCATAGAACTGAGAAATATATTTTTAGTATACTTAATCTTGAATTTTCTGATGCTAGCTTGTTTTGCGACAAGTAAGATTTAATGGTTTTGTAAGATTAGGGGTATTTACAGAGAAATTTTATAGTGGCATTTTGCATCTGTTCATAAACAGAACAACTAAGAGGTTAGTAGGAAGGGAAAGTGGCTTAATTTGAACAAATTAACCCTCTTCTCATTGCTGGGGAGATTATCACAGTTATTTCTGTATTACTGGGGGTTTTAAAGAGTAAAGCATGTGTGATGAGGACTTTTGTCAACCCACCAGGACAGGCAAGATGACTTCTCAGACTTTCACCCTTACTTTTTTAACATCTCTAGCTAAATGGGTGTTAATAACAGCTATATATCAAAGAAATTCCTCAACAAATTAGAAAAATGTTGGAACTTTATGGGGTTCATGAAATTAATTTCTTGGTCAGTGGTGTGACCTGAAGTTTACTTCCTGCAAAGTCTGCCAAAATTATCAGCTCGCATGATAATTTAAGACACTTGAGAAACTAGGTCACTTTGCAGAAATCTTCTGATATCTTTGTCCAATGATATTTGTCATTGCCATAGACTAGGGGAATGATTGGAGACTGCAAATGTCAGGTCAAAATTATTACAGTCCACATCAGGAATTCTTTTCAAAATTTCCATTTTCTCTTTTGGTAGTTTTTGAAGAAAAGGCATTTTAGTAAGGCAAAACACTGGTCTTCTGGCAACATAGAAATTATTGCTGAAGTCTTCTGTCTTTTCGGTTATATCTTTTGGGAAGGATGCTGTGGGCTGAGTTCATATGTATCTCTTGGCACTCATTTTCAGTCTGTGACAGGTCTGGGAGTGATCTGTTTGATGGGGTCTATTAAAGAGGAAGGGGAAGACACTGGGTGGCACAAATTTTACTTGGTCTTTATTCATTTGATACTGTGTATCCAAATTTTACTTTCACGGTTATGTTAAAAGGTTACAATCCATTTTTGTAATAAAGATCCAAGAGAGCAACACCAAGTATACGAGGATGGAATCTTCTAAGGAGAGTGGGCTAAAAAAGATAAGCATGCATTTTTGACAGTTTAGGGGTCCTTTATATCACTAAACTCACTCTCTAAAGTGACAGTGCAGACTAAGCTTTCTCAGAAAAGAAATGCCCCCACTGTGGTGGTGTAGAAATAAAGGCGGTTTTTTAGAAGCTTGGGTTTTTGGGTTTTGTGGTGTTGTTCCCCCCCCGCCCCGCTTTGGTATTAGATTTTCTAGAGGTTGTTTGCTATGGCTGCTAATTGTTGGAGAGGGACATAGCCAGTGATGTGACTTGGCATACCATATGACTAGAAATATTACCATTGTAAGTCATTCTTTGAAAGAGAAAAATAAATAACTCTGCATTATAGGTGATACTTCTTCCCCAGTCCTGAAACAGAGGATTTAAGCTTGATGGAAAAAAATTGCGTTGCAATACTCACTATTTTCAGTGCTTGACAGTTCTCATTGTTACCAGGGGTCCCGTTTCATGTGTGTTATAAATATTTCAAATCAAGGTTCTTTAGATGAAGATATTAAGATGCCATCATTTCATAGCTGAATGTCATTGGTGACAGGTAATTTTCCAATGTTCCAAACAGGTTTTCTTTTCCTTTGTAATGTTTCTTATTTTTCAGTATTCCTAAATACTCTCTGATTCCTTTCACACTTCTGTCTTCCCAGTCAGGTTTCATAAAGAATATGGCAATGGAAAGGTGTATTAAAAAACTCCTGAAGTTTGAGTATAAAATGAAATAAAGTGCTTGAGTACTTTACCATGATTTTTTTGCATGTAATCTACTATTTTTGTGTCATTTATTATGTTTTTTTTTTCAGTTGAGGATAAATTCTTAGCATATTAGGTGAAGAGAGAAAATAAATTCCCTGGTCATAAGAATGTTAAGGCAAAGTATCTTAATTTAAGGCAAGGTCTCACTGGGTGGAAATCTTGTAGTGATGAAATTTAAACAGGTTCAAAGTAAAGTGCTTTAATTTATCTTTTAATTTTCTAGGAGATGTGAGTTGGGATGAATGCAATAGTCTCATTTTTCATAAGTTAAGTATGTAATTAGAACAATTTCATGCATCTTTATTTTTGGTTTCAAGAAGCCCTGGTTTTATTGTGTAACTAATGGCAGAATGTAGAAGGATTATGGTGGCTTAATTTGCAACAGCTGTTGTAACTTCCTAATAGTTTCCTAAGTATAAAGGTAGGACCCGTTTATTTCTTTTTAATTGTGTAAAGTACATATCAACTGCTAATAAATCTGTGATGTCTAACTATGCACACAAGATAATTTAAATATAAATTACCTTTTAGAATTGACTAGCTGTGGGCTGCAGCTTATTTTGACCCACCTTCTACAGGAAATATAATGGTTGTATGTTTGATACTTTGTTCTTCTTTCACATTAGAATACAAATTTTGGTAAAAGTTTGATGCTGATTTTCCAGTGTACTTTCTGGATATGTATTTTCAATTAAGAGAATGAAGAACAATGTATTGAAGTTCTGTATTGATGTATGTAAGCAAACAGTTATTGGAATTGAGAGGTGGGATTATCAGCCTTCAAGCAATCATCTGAAAAGGTCATTGGGTCTAGTCCCGTCAGTCACTTACCGTATGAAATATTCCTTTCTTAAGGTTACAAAGATACATTTAAAAATTTTGTCCCTACTATTTCTCATCTAAAACTCTGTTCCGAAATGTGTTCCAGACTTTGATGGCTGTAATGGCAGAAAACTCTGCTAATTTCTAACTTAAATCTGTGAAGTGGCTGTGAACCCTAATTTACATTGGTCTTTAAGGTGAACAGTTCTTTTAATCTTCTTGTTTGCTCCTTCCCTTTCTTTCTCTCTCCCCTAAAACATGTCAGGGTTATGCTTTATTCCATTCCATAGCAGAGCTTTAACAGTATCCTCTGCAGATGCACCCATGGAGCCTTGGGGACCAGACATCTTTACGGGGTGTTCTAGTCAGGGAGGATCTCCTTGAGCTAGTTGTCAGGGCTGGCCCAAGGCAAGAGACAAGAACAGGAGATGTGAGGGCTCTAACAGGAAATAGCTCAAATCAGCTGAGCTCTGCCTGCTAGCCAGTTTTATTAGCTGTCCTGGCAACAAGAACAACAATAGGGGCTACCAATGACATAACACTTACAGAACGTCATCGCCTTTGAGTGGCATAACGCTGACACGATATGTAGATGTAGATCAGTCATTCATTTCCATTTAACATCTGTGTTGATGCATGAGCAAATCAAGGTCATGCTTATTTGCTGCATTCTAGTTGAAATTATGTTTTGCCAGTACACTTTTACATGGGATTAATACTAATACCTCTAGTGAATATACATTGCTTTTTGCATTATGACATTGTGTTTGACTTTCGCAAATATGGTCTGTAGCAGTAAGGGTGTATTGCAGTGGTGGCTTCTAATGCATCCATATCCCTATTCTTCACAGTCATTTCTGATTGATGAGATCTTTGGTGTAGTGTTGGGTTTTTCTTCTTCGCTACTAGCTGAATCATCTTGACTTTTATACTTATGCCTTTCATTCACTTTCTGTAACTCCAGTCATTGAGATAACCCAGTTCATTTGGTATGATATCTCCTTTCTACTCCTTATTGACAGTGGTCCTAACTTTGTTTTAATAGTGCTTGTCTGTTTCTTGTGCCAGGGTAATGCAAAGAAAATACTAAAAAGATTAGTTCCAAGAATAATCTTTGTCACTGCTAACCTCCTTCCAGCTGATGCTTTCCTTTCAGAGAATGGTTAAGACTTCTTTCATCCTAAATGACATTAAAAACTGTTTTTTTTCTCATGATGTCTGAGTATTTTCAGCGAAGTGCAAAATAATGCAATATGTAAGGCATGCAACTTTCAAGTCATAAGTCAGAAAGTCAGAGTAACAGAAATGTTATTTTCCTGTGTTACTACCATATACTGTGTGAATGTAGATGTTCACATTTAGAAAGTTTCTCCTTCCCTTCTGGTTGAAGTGTCTCTTGAAAAATGTTAACGTTCCAATTCAAATAGGAATGCAGAAAAACGCAATCAGCTACTTAGCATAATATCCTGAACGGACTAAAAGTAAAGTTCAAAGAACATTGCAACCAGTTCATTCGCAGTGGTTTTGTGCATCCTGAATATGCATTTTTCTTATTTAATTGTCACCATGGTGAAAATACTCTTCACTATAATAATAACAATGTCAGAATTACATATTCTGACAGGAGTGATGAAAAAGAGAAGATGCAGGGGAAATTGAAAATAATGAAAAAGATTACTGGCTTACAGGGCTGTCTTTCATGACAGCTTTATCTATCTTCTCAGCCTTTCCTCTGTTTGAAAGGGTACAATATAAAGTTTTGTTTCTGATAGTAGTCGATGCAATTGTTGTCAGCGCGTATGAAACATTCACAGTGGTAACTATATGATCTCATTTCCTGCCTGAGGCAAAGAGTTACTGTGTTACTTGAGTGGATTTGGGTCTTCTAGGAAATATTTACTATGTAGCATCGTGGTGGTTGTGTGGGCTTGGTTTGTTGTTTTTTTTTTGGGGGTGGGGAGGTTATTTTTTGTTTCTTTTGTTTGTTTGTTGTAAAACTCTCCATCAGATTTGTCATTATCTCATGCCCCCAAACCAAATGTATCATGTCTTTCCAAAAATGCAACTTTGACGTTTACACAAACTTAATTCTTTTAACATAATATATGTTGTAATGTTGAGATTTGTAATTGTGGAAGACTTTCTAAATGGCTGGTAAATGCACAGAGTTTGTGCAAACTTCCCATTGCTGGAAACTGTAGTCTAGTACCTAGCAAAGTGATGTTTCTCTGCCTGTTCTCTGTAATTGATTGAAGCGTAGGTTATAGGGTAAATGTTAGCAAGTCACCCAGTTGCTTTAGAGTAATTGCAAATTTGGTAGCAATGGCAAGTAGCTTTTCCTCATCTTGAGTAGGCTATTTGGTAACCTCAACTTGCAGCTCTTGATTTGACTTCTGGGAGAACACTCTTAGAACACTGTTGATGCAGCAAAGAGGCAAGAGGTTCTGCAAGTAGTTTTCCTTCAGTCACGTTTTGTGAGGGTTAGGTTTCTAAATCAATGAACTCTATAGAATTGACAACTGATCAATCAGTTTATTCATTCACTTCTAAAAACATTTTTGATTGCTTGAAAACTGCAGTGGTTTATGATGTAAATATAATTACCTTTTTACTAAATGAACAAAGCTAGCATTGACCTTTAATACAGCATTGTAATTTCAGATTATATTTTCAAGTTCACGGCAACCTCTATTCATCACCATTGCAACCTACAGCTAAATGATTTCCCCTCTAGTCATATTGTTAATGTGGTTTTCTACATAAATGTCCCACAGTAACCTTCTACTAATTAATAGATGCACATAAAATTTTATTCTGCATTTTCAGTAGTTGGACCTCTTGCTGTCTCTCAAATATCTTTATGAAAATCCCTTAAAGGCAGTAGAGGACATGTGTGTGGTTGGTGTGTTTTGTTTTGTTTTAATTTTATCCTCACAGTACCTGGACTTCACCAGTGGTGTTCCCCAGGGCTCAGT
>NW_009615140.1:0-1371 GCF_000690535.1 Cariama cristata
CACACCCTGGAAGCCACGCCATGCATTGACGATGTACCTCTAGATGGTTCCTGGCATGAAGGATCGCCATCCACGGCTCCTCCTCTCAAGGCACAAAGTGAGGAAGCAGAGATGGCACCAGCCTGGGCTGCCTAGAAACTTCGGAGACGGCACCAGCCTGGGCTGCCTAGAAACTTCAGTGCTCTCACCAAGTCTACTGCAAGGAAAGACGTCAGCTGATGCTTGCCCTCCTTGCACCTTAGATCTCCTTTCTTCCACTTGGTGCTCATGCCTTTTCACTCTTTTGCCTCAATAAAGTTCTCCTGCATTGCAGCCTCTGATGCCTCCACTCCCTTTATTGTCCCAAGACTCATCCGACCTCCGTTAGCATTAAGCCAGGTCTCCACGGACCATTGGGGTTGGTGGAAAAGGGCCACAAGACCTCTCTTTGGAACTACAACCACAGCAAAACCATCTGCTGAGATTCCAGAACATCGCACATGCCCATCCCTTGCCCAAACAAACGCTTGGAAACACTAATGCCCTCCTACCCGTGCCTCTGACGCAAGCTGCCCATGGCAGCACACACTTGACCAACTCCCTTCCCCAGCAAACCTCTCCGCCCATCACAGCGAGCACAACCACAGCAAACAGAATCATTTAGTGCACAAGGAGCCGCTGCAGATGATCTACTTCAACCCAACCCGCTCAAGCAGGGTCACCTCCAGCACGCTGTCCACGACCATGGCCAGTCGGGTTTTCAGGATCTCCAAGGGTGGGGACTCCGACACCTCTCTGCACAACCAGTGCCACTGCTTGACCACCCTCATCCTGAAAAAGGGTCGCCTTCTCTTCCAAGGAAACAGCACGTCTGTTCAGCATTCTCCATACCCCCCTTGCCCTGGCCGTGGGCACCAGTGAGAAGACTCTGGCTCCCCTGTCCTCTTTGCGTCCCATCCGCTGTTAGACACATTGCGCACGTCTCCCTTGTGCCTCCTTGCCTCCGGGCAGAAACACCTCCCGGCTCCCTCTGCTTCTCCTCATCGGAAGGATGTTCCAGTCCCCTCAGCATCTTGGTGGCCCTCCCCTCGACTCGCTCCACTAAGCCCATGTCCTTCTTCCACTGCGGAGCCCTCAGCTGGACACAGGACTCCAAGGGGGCCTCAGCAGACACAAACAGCGAGCAGGATCACCTGCCCCGACCTGCGGCCAACGCTCTAAAAAATCTTGGCCTCTCTTGACACAACTCTGCATTGCTGCCTCGTAGTCACCTCGTCCTCCGCCAGCACCACAACGTTGGACTCGGTAATGCTGGGGGCGCCCAGCGTGTCCTGGGGCCCGGTGCTCTTCCTCCCCGCATGCAGTGGAGGCCTTTGCATTTCTCCCTGCTGA
>NW_009615140.1:1435-2694 GCF_000690535.1 Cariama cristata
TCCTCCCCGCATGCATTGTAGGCCTTTGCATTTCTCCCTGCTTAACTTCAGCAGGTTCCTCCCTGCCCCCTTCCCCAGCCGCCCCAGCTCCCTCTGAATGGTGCCACAACCGTCCCGTGCCTCAAAGGCTTTACCGAAGAGTCAACGTAAACACCAGCCACGGCTCTCTCCTCATCCACAAAGCCACTCACTTCAACGTACAAGACATGGAGGTCAGTCAAGCGTGATTTCCCCTTTGTACATCCATGCTGACAGCTCCCCAGCCCCTTCTTCTCCTTCAGGACCTTGGCAAGGCTTTCCGCGAGCATTTTCTCCATCACCTCCCCTGGCCACAAGGTCAGGAACACCAGCCTCTACTTTCCCACCTCTGCCTTCCTGATCTTCTTCCAGACAGGAGGCCGATGACCTCTCTTCCAGCCATGAGGAACTGCTCCCAGGAGCTGTGATCTAGCCAAGGTCATTGAGAGGGGCCTCCCAAGGACATCCACCAGCTCCCTCAGCCTTTGTGGGTACGACTCCTCAGGGCCATGGACTTCCGTACATCCAGTCCCAAAGGGCTCCTTCCTACCTCCCTTCATCTTCCTCAACAACAACGGCTCACCTGCACAACACTCACCTTGGCTGAATTGGGGCAGGCCTTGCCAGTCATCAACGCGTCGGCATGCATCCACCGCCGACAGGGCCTCGGCTCCGCACCCACGCGCTACGTGCTCACCTCCAACCGCCCTGGGCAATGGCCAAGCCCTCTTTCTGCCCGTCACTCACCGCGCTGAGAAATGGCCTCACCCCTCAGCCCTCACCCCAAGGAAAGACCCCATCGGCCCCGGCTCACCAGCCTCCCCTGCCTGACGCTCCCACTCCCCCTCTGCCTCTCGCCACACTCGCGGGCTCTCCAGGAACTCCCCTGCCCTTGCCAGGTGCCCCACGACAAGCCCTGCGTCACGCCAAACGCCAGGCTGCAAACGTGCCGGCCCCACCGAAGCAGAGCGCTACGGAGGGGCCAGCACAAGCCCGTGGGGAGCCCGGCAGGCCTCCCGACATCCCAGGGCTTGCGAGCTCCGAACCAGGGCTGCCAGCAACGGCACGGCCTCACTGATGACACCACATCTCTCCTACGCTTTGGTCGTGTCTTCTACCGCCCTGACACGTGCCATCAACACCAAGCTTTTGGCCTCGAATACTCACACTTAAAAGGTGCCGCCAGGGTCAGATGGACACATCGTCAAAAAGAGGACATGAATAAGGAGCGTTGTGGGAAG
>NW_009615141.1:0-918 GCF_000690535.1 Cariama cristata
CGGGGGCGGCGGGAGCGAGGACAGCCGAGTGCCAGGCCGTGCCGGGGTGAGCCGGGGCACGAGTCCACCTCTCTGCCCGCCCCCGGGGGCTTTGCCCGTGTACCCCAGGACAGCGGCGTTCGCCTCCCTTGTGCCGTCAGCAGGGCTGCCGGAGCACTTTGCAGAGGGAAAATCGGGAGAAGGGAGCCCTCCCCGTCCTCCCCATCCTCCCCATCCTCCCCATCGCCGGAGCCTCATGGCTGCCGCTGCTCCAGTTCCAGGCTCTTAGCTTGCAACCCTCTTCATCTGCATCGCTTTCTTGTTTCCTTCATTATCTCCCCCAGTCTAACCCTCCACCATGTCATCTTCATTGCACGGCTCCTCCCTCTCCCCGTTCGCCACATTACTGCAGCAAGAACTCACTTTCCCATCTTTTAGTCTCAGTGCCATACATAAAAGCGCTCTGATGGCCATGGCGTGATAGCAAAGACAGAACTTAATTTCACAGCATTTTCATATAATACTCCATAAAACTGAACAAATTTGCTGGAGTCCAAATCCATCTCATTATGCAGAGTCATTGAAAGGGAGGCTTTTACATTCTGGGACTCAGTGCTCAACCAGGGGATGGTACAGAAGAAGAGAAAAATAATTAATTAGGTGCTGCTCTGGATCTTTGATCCTGCATCGCAAGGCACATTAAATAAAATGCCTGGCTCATGAATAAACGCTGCACAGAGCTCTGTTTTTCTGACCCCACTCAGAAAATTTTCAGCGAGGCTGAGGTGTATGTGGGGAGATCCTTGGCCTGAGCCTGTGCTCGGGAGCGGGGCAGGGAGGAGGAGATGGAGCAGGGCAGGACGTCTCCCCCGGGCAGGAGCCATCGGCTGCGGTGACGACCCCCCGGCGTGGTTACAAAAACCAAAGTGTGGCTGTGAT